>NC_057799.1:384018458-384318458 GCF_018294505.1 Triticum aestivum | reverse complement strand
GCAAAGGGAAGAAAGGGAACTTCAAGAAGAACGGGAAGCAAGTTGCTGCTCAAGTGAAGAAGCCCAAGTCTGGACCTAAGCCTGAGACTAAGTGCTTCTATTGCAAAAGGACTGGTCACTGGAAGCGGAACTACCCCAAGTATTTGGCGGATAAGAAGGATGGCAAAGTGAACAAGCTATATTTGATATACATGTTATTGATGTGTACCTTACTAGTGTTTATAGCAACCCCTCGGTTTTTGATACTGGTTCAGTTGCTAAGAGAATAACTCGAAACGGGAGTTGCAGAATGAACAGAGAATAGTTAAAGGTGAAGTGACGATGTGTGTTGGAAGTGGTTCCAAGATTGATATGATCATCATCGCACACTACCTATACTTCCGGGATTAGTGTTGAACCTAAATAAATGTTATTTGGTGTTTGCGTTAAGCATGAATATGATTTGATCATGTTTATTGCAATACGTCTATTCATTTAAAATCAGAGAATAATTGTTATTCTGTTTACATGAATAAAACCTTCGATGGTCATACAACCCAATGAAAATAGTTTGTTGGATCTCGATACTAGTGATACACATATTCATAATATTGAAGCCAAAAGATGCAGAGTTAATAATGATAGTGCAACTTATTTGTGGCACTGCCGTTTAGATCATATTGATGTAAAGCGCATGAAGAAACTCCATGCTGATGGGCTTTTGGAATCACTTGATGCTTGCGAACCATGCCTCATGGGCAAGATGACTAAGACTCCGTTCTCTGGAACAATGGAGCAAGCAACAAACTTGTTGGAAATAATACATACTGATGTATACGGTCCGATGAGTGTTGAGGCTCGCGGCGGGTATCGTTATTTTCTGACCTTCACAGATGATTTGAGAAGAAATGGGTATATCTACTTGATGAAACATAAGTCTGAGACATTTGAAAAGTTCAAAGAATTTCAGAGTGAAGTGGAAAATCATCGTGACAAGAAAATAAAGTTTCTATGATCTGATCGCGGAGACGAATATTTGAGTTACGAGTTTGATCTTCAATTAAAACAATGTGAAATAGTTTCACAAATTCGTGCCACCTGGAACACCACAACATAATGGTGTGTCCGAACGTCTTAACCGTACTTTATTGGATATAGTGCAATCTATGATGTTTCTTACCGATTTACCACTATCATTTTGGGGTTATGCATTAGAGACAACTGCATTCACGTTAAAAAGGGTACCATCTAAGTCCGTTGAGAAGACACCGTATGAACTGTGGTTTAGCAAGAAACCTAAGGTGCCGTTTCTTAAATTTTTGGGGTTGTGATGCTTATGTGAAAAAGTTTTCATCCTGATAAGCTCAAACCCAAATCGGAGAATTGTGTCTTCATAGGATACCCAAAGGCGACAGTTGGGTACACCTTCTATCATAGATCCGAAGGCAAGACATTTGTTGCTAAGAATGGATCCTTTCTAGAGAAGGAGTTTCTCTCGAAAGAAGTGAGAGGGAGGAAAGTAGAACTTGATGAGGCAACTCTACTTGCTCCCTTATTGGAAAGTAGTTCATCACAGAAATCTGTTCCTGTGACTCCTACACCAAATAGAGAGGAAGCTAATGATGATGATCATGTAACTTCAGACCAAGTTACCACCGAACCTCGTAGGTCAACCAGAGTGAGATCCGCACCAGAGTGATAAGGTAATCCTGTTCTGGAGGTCATGTTACTTGACCATGACGAATCTACGAACTATGAGGAAGCGACGATGAGCCCAGAATCCGCGAAATGGCTTGAGGCCATGAAATCTGAGATGGGATCCATGCATAAGAACAAAGTGTGGACTTTGGTTGACTTGCCCGATGATCGGCAAGCCATAGAAAATAAATGGATCTTCAAGAGGAAGACGGACACTGATAGTAGTGTTACTATCTACAAAGGTAGACTTGTCGAAAAAAGGTTTTTGACAAAGTTCAAGGCATTGACTACGATGAGATTTTTTCACTCGTAGCGATGCTTAAGTATGTCCGATTTTCTCACTCGGTCAAATCTGGCAAATGGATGTCAAAACTACATTCCTTAATGGATTTCTTAAAGAAGAGTTGTATATGATGCAACCAGAATGTTTTGTCGATCCTAAAGGTGCTAACAAAATGTGCAAGCTCCAGCGGTCCATCTATGGACTGGTGCAAGCATCTCGGTGTTGGAATATACGCTTTGATGAGTTGATCAAAGCATATAGTTTTATACAGACTTGCGGTGAAGCCTGTATTTACAAGAAAGTGAGTGGCAGCACTACAACATTTCTGATAAATATATGTGAATGACATATTGTTGATCGGAAATAATGTAGAATTTTCTGGAAAGCATAAAGGAGTTTTTGAAAGGAGTTTTTCAAAGAAAGACCTCAGTGAAGCTGCTTACATATTGAGCATCAAGATCTATAGAGATAGATCAAGACGCTTGATAAGTTTTTTCAATGAGTACATACCTTGACAAGATTTTGAAGTAGTTCAAAATGGAACAGTCAAAGAAAGAGTTCTTGCCTGTGTTACAAGGTGTGAAATTGAGTAAGACTCAAAGCCCGACCACTGCAGAAGATAGAAAGAGAATGAAAGTCATACCCTATGCCTTAGCCATAGGTTCTATAAAGTATGCCATGCTGTGTACCAGATCTATTGTATACCCTACACTGAGTTTGGCAAGGGAGTACAATAGTGATCTAGGAGTAGATCACTGAACAACGGTCAAAATTATCCTTAGTAGAATAAGGATATGTTTCTCGATTATGGAGGTGACAAAAGGTTCATCGTAAAGGGTTACGTCGATGCATGTTCTGACACTAATCCAGATGACTCTAAGTCTCAATCTGGATACATATTGAAAGTGGGAGCAATTAGCTAGAGTAGCTCCGTGCAGAGCATTGTTGACATAGAAATTTGCAAAAATGCATATGGATCTGAATATGGCAGACCCGTTGACTAAACTTCTCTCATAAGCAAAACATGATCACACCTTAGTACTCTTTTGGTGTTAATCACATAGCGACGTGAACTAGATTATTGACTCTAGTAAACCCTTTGGGTGTTGGTCACATGGCGATGTGAACTATGGGTGTTAATCACATGATGATGTGAACTATTGATGTTAATCACATGGTGATGTGATCTAGATTATTGACTCTAGTTCAAGTGGGAGACTGAAGGAAATATGCCCTAGAGGCAAAAATAAAGTTATTATTTATTTCCTTATTTCATGATAAATGTTTATTATTCATGCTAGAATTGTATTAACCGGAGACATAATACATGTGTGAATACATAGACAAACATAGTGTCACTAGTGTGCCTCTACTTGACTAGCTCGTTGATCAAAGATGGTTGAGTTTCCTAGCCATAGACATGAGTTGTCATTTGATTAACGGGATCACATCATTAGGAGAATGATGTGATTGACTTGCCCATTCCGTTAGCTTAGCATTCGACCGTTTAGTATATTGCTATTGCTTTTCTTCATGACTTATACATGTTCCTATGACTATGAGATTATGCAACTCCCGAATACCGGAGGAACACTTTGTGTGCTACCAAACGTCACAACGTAACTAGGTGATTATAAAGGTGCTCTACAGGTGTCTCCGAAGGTACTTGTTGGGTTGGCATAGATCGAGATTAGGATTTGTCACTCCGATTGTTGGAGAGGTATCTTTGGGCCCTCTCGGTAATGCACATCACTATAAGCCTTGCAAGCAATGTGACTAATGAGTTAGTTGCGGGATGATGCATTACGGAACGAGTAAAGAGACTTGCCGGTAACGAGATTGAGCTAGGTATTGAGACACCGACGATCGAATCTCGGGCAAGTAACATACCGATGACAAAGGGAACAACGTATGTTGTTATGCGGTTTGACCGATAAAGATCTTCGTAGAATATGCGGGAGCCAATATGAGCAGCCAGGTTCCGCTATTGGTTATTGACCGGAGACGTGTCTCGGTCATGTCTACATAGTTCTCGAACCCGTAGGGTCCGCACGCTTAACGTTCGGTGACGATTGGTAATATGAGTTCATGTGTTTTGATGTACCGAAGGTGGTTCGGAGTCCCGGATGAGATCGGGGACATGACGAGGAGTCTCGAAATGGTCGAGACGTAAAGATCGATATATTGGACGACTATATTTGGACATCGGAAAGGTTCCGAGTGATTCGGGTATTTTTCGGAGTACCGGAGAGTTACGGCAATTCACCGGGGAGTATATGGGCCCTATTGGGCTTTAGGGGAAAGAGAGAGGGGAGGCTGCGCCCCCCCAAGACTTAGTACGGATTGGACTAGGGGGAGGGGCGACGCCCCCTCCTTCCTTCTCTTATCTTTTCCCTTTCCTTCTCTCCTACTCCTACTACTTGGAAGGGCTCCTAGTTCCACTAGGAAAGGGGGAATCCTACTCCCTGTGGGAATAGGACTCCCCTAGGGCGCGCCATAGAGAGGGTCGGCCCTCCCCCTCCTCCACTCCTTTATATACGGGGAGGGGGCACCCCTTGGAGACACAACAATTGATCATTGATCTTTTAGCCGTGTGCGATGCCCCCCTCCACCATAATCCACCTCGGTCATATCATAGCGGTGCTTAGGCGAAGCCCTGCGTCGGTAGCATCATCATCACCGCCATCACGCCGTCGTGCTGACGGAACTCTCCCTCGAAGCTCTGCTGGATCGGAGTTTGTGGGACGTCATCGAGCTGAACGTGTGCTGAACTCGGAGGTGCCATACGTTCGGTACTTCGATCGGTCGGATCATGAAGACGTACGACTACATCAACCGCGTTGTTCTAACGCTTCCACTTTTGGTCTACGATGGTACGTGGACAACACTCTCCCCTCTCGTTGCTATGCATCACCATGATCTTGCGTGTGCGTAGGATTTTTTTTGAAATTACTACGTTCCCCAAAAGTACGTCCCCACCAGCGAAGGCGACGTCCTCACGCGGATTCGCGTCCTCCTCCCAACGCAGCCATCCCCGGCGAGCCCTCCTAGTGGCCAGAGGAGGTGGAGGAGCACTTCGCCCCTGCCTCCTCCCCCCCAGCGCGTGCGCCGGTGGCTGCTTCCTCTTCCCCGCCTAGCGAACGGGGTGAGATTCCCCTCTCTCCCTCCTGATCCAAATCGAAGTTTGTTCAATTGTGTATGTACGTGCATTGCTCAGATTTGCTTATCAGCACTCGAAATCCGCTTGTCTAGCTTCAATCTATCTTGCTTTGCTATGAATATTCCTTTGGGATGACTAAAACTGGAGCTATACTAGCCTATCTCTGCTATGTTCCATCCACTTATATGTTTAACCAACCTGATCCTCCAAACATAAAAGGTCAAGTGTGTACTAATTTAATTTAATTTAGTACACAGGCAGTATAATTGTTAGTCAAAACCATGAATTACCCTACTGTTAGTCTAGTTACCTTGATCATAAAAGCTAGTTAGAGCATCAGCTAGCCAGCATTAGGAACACTGAATCTTGAGATATTTGGCTCTGAATTTGTTTTCATCTGAACCATGAGCTTTATAGCAACGATTTGCAAATGATAGTAAGATGAGTGCTTTCTTTGAAATCACGATTCTGTTTTTGGCTATTGCATGTGTGCTGATGAATGCTTCAGTTAACCATTCACTAGTATATATATGTACATAAATATGTGTGTGCATCTTGTAATCAATGAGAACAAGTGCCCTAGGTCTAACCTCTAAGCTACAAAAATTAAATCAATGAGAACAAGTGGTTGGTAAATATAGAACATGTAGAGATGTAGAACTGAAGCTTGGTACTTAGCCATTTAATTTGTAGGTACTTAGTCTTACCTACACAGTGAATTCTAGTTCACTTGTATATGGCATAGCTTATTAGCAGCTGCTGCTCTTTATTTCGAGCAGTAATGCGGTAGCCTACTTTGTAAACTGATGATTTGTATGTGTTAAGTTTTCAACCCCGGCAACCCCACTATGGTCACTTGCTTCCTAATCCAACACATCAAATCTCTGAAAGGCTCTTATGTTTTCTACATTACAAAAGATTGCAAGGCTGACTTCACAAATACTTCCCTTGACTGACATGTGATGTGGTTTCCTGCCATGGATGAGCAGCTACAGCCGGATGGATGTAGGACGCCCAGCCATGGGCGAGCAGCAGCAGCCGGATGGATGTGGTTTCCCTTGCTGCAGGACGTGGGTGTTGGAGAACCAAGTGGCCTTGCACGAGCTCAACCCTGGCGCTCTTCCTAAGGTCCATCTTCTAGTTCCCCTCCCGATGTGATTTTGTGGACAGATTGTTGTTACTAAGGTTCATATTTTTTGGACTGTTACTGTTGTCGAATGCACATATTATTATGTTACTGGGTATGTGAAAGATTATTAGCTAGGGTCAATTTCTGCTGCTGCTAATGCATATTGATCCGTATGTTCTTGTTTCTGTACACATGGGCAGCCTACACCTAACTGACTGATGGTTGATTTGCTTGGATGGAAGAGATCATTTTTGCTACCGTACTAGCCTTTGGAACATTTTTGACACGCCATGTAGTATACTGACAACCGCCTTTCCTCTAGCGCTGCTACACAACGCTAGTTTGGATGAGTACAACTACATTTTTATCTATCTGAAAATTGATGCAAAGATTTACTAGTACTTGCCTTGGTGATATGACACGTCCATGGTGCGATTTAATTAGATTCAGACTTTGATAGGCCAGGGCATGTGCTTTTATTAGCATGGAACAATTACTACTACTAATTAATGAAGGAAGCACACTTGTTCACATAAAGGAAGATATGTCTATGTTAGTATTAGTGTTCTTGATCTTACCTGATAGACTTGTTTTTACTAATATAAACAAATAAAATCAGATTGTTTGCATAGAATCAAATCATTCTCACTTTCAGTTGAGTTCTAAGTACGTAGTGTCTTTAGTTCTTTGCTTATATTATAGTCAGAATTATACCGTGTGACTGAATCATGTGTTATCTAGTTAGCTAAGCAGTATCTTTAGTTCTCTAATGATTGCTCAACTCTCAATTCTGAATAAATAAGTAGTTGACCCTATTGGTTTTTTCTTTCTTCAGGGCTATGAGTTGATGGCCACGCTGCTGTTTTGCCCTGCCTGATAATTCTTTTACTGTCCAGTCTGCTCTGCTCTGCATAGTTTCCAGTTGCTTATAAAACAATAAAACAATGGTGATGTGAGGTCCGACAATGTTTTGTAATTTTGGTTTCATCCCCAACCTCTCCAGCTAGCTTCTTCTCACGTCATATCATATTTGCACCTGTTGCTGCATCATGGATTGGATGGTCACCTACTAACTAAGTAGATTAGCTTGTATTGCCATCGAATTAGTCAATACTATTTCACTTTGCTTGTTTCTTGTACTAGGTCTGTCAATTACAGCATAAACAAACAAATTGCTTAGCTCTCAACTGTGAATACATAGCTAGCTGAACCTGTTCTTTCTTTCTCTCTTAAGAGCTATGACTTATATGGGTCAAGCTGCTGTTTCTCTCTGCTCGATGATACTATTGCTGCCTGTATACTGATACATGTGGTGATATTTACCTGAACTGAAGTTGTGAATGTACCATTATTTTCCTCCTCACAAGCATATGCACCTGCACGCCTAGTCTGTTGTAATTTGTTTTGTCCGTGGTGGATCTCTCCATCTCTTGAATGCTCTGGTTGATCTTGGTTGGAACATTTGGCCATTTGCTATTATAGTTTGTAACTTGTAAATTATCTTCTTGTTCGCACTAGTCTAATTGCCCTATGTATTACACAACTTAATCGTCAACATGAATTGTTTGTGGAAATTCTTGTGTCATTGTCCAACCATCTTATAAGTGTATTGCTGTGGATGAGGTGTGTTGTATGTTATCAATTGGCATCTAAATTAGTTCATCTTCCCACTTCCCTACCTGCTATAATGTGCTTGCAAGCTCAAATTTTGTGCTTCTATTACTACCTGCTATAATGTGCTTGTGTGCTTAAATTTTGTGCTTCTATTGCTATGGGCCGGTCTTTTGCGGTAAAATAATGATGTTAGATGTCTGTTGGTTGCTGTATATGGGGAAGCCGAATTGAATCCTACAGTGTACTTGTCAATTCTAGCTTACATTGGTGTTTTTCGATCCTGTTCTAATTAATGTATATAGTTCAAGCCCTTGTTTCTATCTAAATGTGTGCACTGAAGTTCAGTTGCCTTCTGAAAAATTATTGGTGCATTTTTTGTTTCTCAAATACAAAATAGCTTGCTCATTTCAGCTATGGCATCCCTATTGTTAGTTTTCATATTGTTTCTCTGTTTTCTTGTATGAGAGTATCTCATTTTAACTAGCTGGAGAACAAAAAGGATGGTACTAACTCAATTTGTGTTATCATTCTAAATAACTATCCTTTTCTTGAATGGTCTGTTCATAATATATTTGCCCCAGTTTTTTGATTCTTCTCTACTGATTCATGTAACAGGGCAACCAAGGAAGGCATGTTGTCTGTTTTCTTGAAGGCCGTTTTGTTTGTTCCCAGCCCTAACTATGGTTGTCCAGCTAGTTCGGCATGTTGTTCACCTGACTTTGGTAGTCCAACGAGTTTGACATGTTGTGAGTTTGGCATGTTCATGATGGGAGAAGGTGCCAGTTTGTGATTGCTTGTAAGGATCTTGTAAAGCTTGTAAAGTACTGTATTACACTTGTAGTCATTACTGTGATTGCCACTGTATTACACTTGTAAGGATCTGATTGCTCTCATTTGAAGTATCATGTGTGTTTTCTATGTCTGCCAATTTAAATAGTAGTTGAAATATGAAGACTATGAGCCTAATAGATGAGACCCACTTACCAGAACATGTCAAATGGGACCTAGTTACTAGAACCCGACAACAGGGACCCACCTGACCCATTTTATAAAAAACGAAAAATGAAACTGCTGAGACAAAAAGGCCACGACCCAAAAATAAAAAGGCTGCAATGTTGGGCTTGGCCCATGAAGTCAACCAAAAATTAATCGGAAAAAATATAGATAGGCTGAATTGTTGGGCTCGGCCCATGTAGAACACCGAATTGGACCGGGCTGATTCTTATCAACGACCTTTTCAATTGGTCGCAATTTTGCCACGTCAGATTGCCACGTCGGATCCGACGTGGCCTGGGCAGAGAGGTAGCGACCAAAACAGAAGGTCATAGAATCAATGACCTTTTTTTGGTCGTGGAATTCCATGACCTTCTCACAGAGAAGGTCGTTAATTTCAGTGTACGACCGCCAGCTTTTGACCTTCTGTTTTTGGTCACAAAAAGGTCGCAAATGAAAAACAATGACCTTTCAGTGACCAATAGTGATGGTCGCAAGTTGACATATTTCTTGTAGTGGGCGGCGCCATGGTTAGCAAGCTTCCCAATATCACCTGGCCCAAGGGGGCCTTTGTGGAGACCATGAAGGGGTGGCAGCAGGAGTTGTTCTACATCACGGAACCTCACGACACCAAATGGGCTGCCACTCCCGAGTTCAAATCCGGGCCTCCAATGCGGCTCACATCATGGATTAACAAGGGCCTGGACTGAGCGTCATCCGACGAGGTGATGACGCCACAGAAGCACATCAAGAATATGATAGAGAAGAACACCACACTCGCTGATGTGGTCCAGGTGATGCTATTTCGCCGGATTCTCCCCTGCCAGCGCTGGTCTCTCCACCTGTGGGAATTCGATCCGGCCGGCCCTCAGACCCCATAGGGGTTCTTCGGCACGACACACGAAGACATCTGGAAGCTGCTCTTCGAGGTCCAGAAGTCATGGTCGGAGACGACCGATGACATCGGCCACGACTGTACTCATCCGGCCACTCCCGTAAGTTTTCCGATTTCCGAACATAACTTCCACTTGCAAATCCGAGGGGTATGCTGAGCCTTCCATTCTTCCTTCAGGGCTAGACAAAGAAGGCGGAGCAGATCCAATGTCCGGCTCCGCTACCCGAAGACCCAACCATTCCTCTGCTAACCAAGATGCTGGTTCCGGCGCCGTACCAGGCGCCGGAGAAGAAGGCCAAGGAGGCTAAAAGTGGCCGCCGCCGCAGGGGTACTTCGGATGCTGTGTCCGAATATACCGAAGTTCTCTCCTCTCACAAGGGAGATGAAGACGAAGAGGAGGAGGAGGAACAGAGCAACTCTCCCCTCAAGGAGAAGAAGAAGAAGAGGGCGGCCTCTGTTGACCCAGAGGTGGAGGTGTCCAAAAGGGGGAAGATGACCCTCTCAGATGGCTCGGACTCCAATGCTGAAGCCATCCCCCAGTGGCGCCCCAGGGCGAAGCCCCTGGCTGAATGGTAAGTATTCAAAAGATACCAAATATCCATCCTTTCACAGATTGTAGGATAACATATCGTTAATGTGTTTTAGTCCGGCCCGAGATCTCCCGCAACAATCACTATCTTCGGGGAATTCTTTGGCGCCAGAGATGATGGAGAGCGAGTTGCCTTCGCGAGCCTCCCCGCCACATGCCACGGATGACACCAAGGTGTTATCCCAAAGGACCTCTCCAGGCCAGGGTGAGGTGCGAAAGGCCGCTGAGACGGCGCCAGAGGGTGACGCCTTGGCTGCCGAAAACATGGGGGGCAAAATCCCCATGGAGATTGACGGCAGGGGCCCTGACTAGCCCGGCCCCTAGTCGAATACCGCTCCGAAGACCCACACGGTTCCGGAGCCGAGCGAGCAGCCCCCTTCGAAAGAGGGGGGAGTGTCAACTCCACCGGCAACCTCCACCAATCCGGAGGCGCCGGACACTTTGAGGGAAGCACTTCGTCGTGCTTCCATCGTGGATGAACACCGTACCCTGATGGGTACGGTGGTTGAAAAGGTTTAGTCCGCCAAGAGCGGTCTTAATGAAGCTTTCACCAGCCTGTTGACAGGCTTTGAGGTATGTGGTGCAATATTCTTAGCTGTTTTTTCATATGAAAATATATGCCTGTGTATAGATAGTAGCCCCTGAGACTCTGTCTGGTTCTTTGAAGAAGGGTCGAACAGAGGATCGAATATCCGCCGGAGATGGCATACTTATCTATGTTAATGAACAGGCTTCATTGTTGGAGGCATCTGCCCAGGCCGTTGAAGTTTGCGAACTCAAGCGAAAGCTGAAGCTGGCTGATGACGAGATCGACCGCGCTAACAAGCGGTTCGATGAGCAACAAGGTATGCTTTCAGAAGGTCCCTTATAAGCCTGAATTGTAATGCAAATGCAGAATTTAAGCTCATGCGCTGCTATATATATGGTTGTAGGCAACGCGCCCGAGGTCGAGACCCTCAAGATTGCCCTTGCCGAAGACAAGCAGCAGGCGCGGGTGAGCCAAGTGGCCGCTGACAAAGCGGCTACAGATTTGAAGGCCGAACAGGTCGCCCACCGTTAGTATGAGGAGAGGGTGACCAAAGTGGAGCAGGCGCTCCAAGATGCTGCCAACAAGTGCGAAGCCTTGGAGGAGAGTAACAAGGCCCAAGCGGCCGAACTCACCAAGGCTCTGCAAGAGGCAAAGGAGGCGCGGAGCAAGTCCCGGGCAGCCCGCGAGGAGATCAAGCAGGCCAGGCAGATAGCGGCTGGTAAGCCTTTTCTTTTACAGAGTATATTTGGAGGTTGAATATACGTATCGGTGTCAAAACCGGCGGATCTCGGGTAGGGGGTCCCGAACTGTGTGTCTAGGATCGATGGTAACAGGAGACGGGGGACACAATGTTTACCCAGGTTCGGGCCCTCTCTATGGAGGTAATACCCTACTTCCTGCTTGATTGATCTTGATGAATGTGGGTGTTACAAGAGTTGATCTACCACGAGATCGTAATGGCTAAACCCTAGAAGTCTAGCCTATGAGTATATGGTAATGAATCTTTCCTGTTCGGACTATGCTCTCTGGTTTATATAGACACCGGAGAGATCTAGGGTTACATGAGGTTGGTTACATAAGAGGGAATCTTCATAGTCGGTCGCCTAGCTTGCCTTCCACGCCAAGGAGAGCCCAATCCGGACACGGGTATAGTCTTCGGTCTTCGTGTCTTCACAGCCCATCAGTCCGGCCCATAGATAACAGGTCGGACGCCCGAGGACCCCTTAGTCCAGGACTCCCTCAGTAGCCCCTGAACCTGGCTTCAATGACGAGGAGTCCGGCGCACAGACTGTCTTCGGCATTGCAAGGCGGGTTCCCCTTCTCCCGAACTCCAAGATAATCTTCGGATGTAGTTAATATATCCGGACTTGTGTATGTAATTGCAGAAAATACAATACTCCATGAGTCCAATCTGCTGACAACTGTTTACGACATTGTATCACGCCTGCCCGGTTAGTATTTCCAACCGTTGGCTAACCCGTCGCCCCACGTCTCGGGGAGCGGTTTTATTGGCACGTCTTGTCAAAACAGAGATCGTGTCCCCTTATTCACGGGATTTTCAATTATGCAAGTGTGGGTAACCCAACCGTCCCTAGGGTATAACTCTTTGAGGATAGGTAAGTTTCGAGACCCAGGAGGGGACGCTCGATATTCTGGGCCTTTATATAGGGACCCAAACTTGTCTTTCTCTTCCGCGCTTGCTTCTTCCTCAACCCCAGCCACCTCGAGTTTCAATCCCTACCAGCCCCAATCATGTCCGGGTCCAGCCGTTCAGGCCGGTGGGTGGCCTCTTCTGTCACAGAGGAGGATATCGCGAAGCTCCGTGCGGCGAGGTATCTGACCCCAGAAATCCTTCATCGGCTTCCTGCCAAGGGGCAGGTTATTCCCACCCCCAAATCCGGCGAGAGGGTAGTATTTGTGTCCCACTTTCTCCATGGGTTAGGATTCGCGCTTAACCCCTTCGTCCGGGGGCTCATGTTCTACTATGGGCTAGATTTTCACGATCTAGCCCCGGACTCCGTTCTTCTCATCTCGACATTTATCGTCATGTGTGAGGCCTTCCTCCGGACTCCCCCGCACTTTGGTTTGTGGCTCAAGACCTTCGGCGTGAGGCTGCGGGTGACGGAGGAGGAGCAGGCAGAGTGCGGCAGCGTTATAATAAGCAAGCTTGCCAGCGCGATTTGGTTTGAAGGATCTTTCGCCGAGTCTTCTGACCTATGGCAGCAAGGGTGGTTTTATGTTAACGAGCCGAGGGGCTCCAAGTGGGCAGCTACGCCCGCGTTCCGACCCAGCCCTCCAACTCAGCTTGCTTCATGGATCAACAAGGGGTTGGACTAGGGATCCGCTAATGAGGTGCGGACTTTGCAAGGTCGCATCCGAAGCCTTACCGAGAAGGGCATCGATCTTGTGAACGTCGTTCAAGTAATGCTGGTCTGCCGGATCCTGCCGTGTTAACGGCAGCCTCTCCGTATGTGGGAGTTCAATCCAGAAGGGCGGCGAACTCTTCAGCACTTCTTCGGCACTACACACGAAGGAATGTGGAAGTTATATTTCGGGGAGCAAGAGCAATGGCCGGACACCACCGAAGACGTCGGCCTCGACTGCAATCATCCGGACACCCCGGTAAGTATTCAATCCCTGCACACCTTTCATCCAAGCATCTTTTGACAAGACACTAAAACACCTGCCCTTATACAGGACTGAGTAAAGAAAGCGGTGTTAATCTGGTGTCCGGCGCCCCTTCCCGAACACCCTGCGTCCGCCCTACTGACGCGGATGTTGGTCCCGACTCCGTACCTGGTGTCTAGGGAGGGGGGCGAGAGCGGGGAGCCCAGAGGAGATTCCCATCCTACGGGCGATTTAGGCGCTGTGTTCGGGGAAACCGAAACCCTTTTGCCCAGGGGCAAAGGCGTGGAGGGGGCACTTCATGGCAAGAAGAGGGCCGCTTCTGGAGGGGAAGCCTTCCAAGAAAGGGAAAATGCCATCGTCGGGCGGCTTGGGCCGGGCAAGCGGTGTCGTCGTTGAGATTGATGATGAGGACGAACCTCCAGCCAGACCGTAAGTGGAGCAGGGCACTTTAACCATACCTCATTCCTTTCTTATTACTGAGATAACCCTCCGACATATGTACCTCCTCGCAGGTTAACGCCTGGTGTTTCTCAATCGTCCTCCTCCTCGGGAGACCTTCTTCCGGAGATGATGGAGAGTGACACGCCTTCTCCGGCCTCCTCGCCTAACAGGGCGGATGATCTCGAGGTGTCGTCCCGAAGGGCTCCTCCCAACCGGCAAGTAGCGCAGGAAACGAGGAAGGAGCTACCCGAAGGTGGTGCCTCTGTCGCTCAGTGTTCGGGGATCAAGAATGACGACCCTGAACTGTCCGGTTTACAGCCGGACAATGCTGGAGGCAGGTAAGCGGAATCCTTCAAAGGAATGTTGTGCTCCGGCAGCAGTGTCCGAAGACCCAGGAGTGCCGGAGATGCTGACGGACATGCTGCGACGAGCGTACGTTTCAGAGGAGCACCGTGCCTTAAGGGTTACGGTGGTCGAAAAAGTTGTATCTGCGAAGAGCGGGTTGAACGAGGCTTTTACGAGCCTTCTGAGAGGTTTTGAGGTTTGTGATGTAATGTTGCCAATTGAATAATATTGACAGAAGGCACCTGTTGTGTATGCAGTAGCCCCTGAGACTCGGATCGCCTTCAAAGAAAGTGATCGGAGGATCGAAAAGAGATCTTCAGGTGCTAACCTTGGTTTAATTTGGAATGCAGGCTGTCTCCCCTCCTGGCACTGCCCGAAATTCGGAGGTAACTGAGCTGCAGCGAAAGCTGGATATTGCGGAGGATGACATTGCTTTGATCAATAGGCGTCTTGACGACTCGCAAGGTATATATTTCGAGCATTCCTTACACCAATGTGCTTGTAATTTAAGCCTGACACTGAGAAAGAGTTTTATATGAAATGTGCATGAATACAGATGGTGCCGCCGTCGTGGAAGCCCTTCGGGCGGAGCTAGCCCGGGTCAAGGAGTAGGCCCGGTTTAGTGATGCGGCTGCCGGAAAGGCATCGGCTGAGTTGAAAGCCGAACAAGCTGCGCGGCGCCAAGACAAGGAGAAGATGTCCACCATGGCGCACGAGTGAGAGAATGCGGCTAGCCGCTGTAAACTTCTTGAGAAGGAAAATGAAGCCAAAACGGCTGAACTTGACAAGGCCTTACGAGAGGCAAGAGAAGCGCGGTCCGAATCCAGAGCAGCCCGAGAGGAGATCCAGCAAGCTGGGGAGATTGTGGCTGGCAAGCCCTTTTTGCTACAGGCTAAGTTCGGTGATCCGAACTATGCTCAGCTTAACCAAGTATGGAGTTCTCCGGACAATTTTTTAGACTTCCGCAGAGTTCTTCCGATGCGGCGCAGTTTTACCATGCGCAAGAAGGGTATGCAACGGAGAAGCTTTTCTGGTCACAATTTGGCGCGTCGAAGCGCCCTCTGTTGCTGAATGAACAGATGTCCCAGTGGGCCGAGCTGCATAGGATATCCGGCGCTGCCATGAAGAACGTCATAGTCTGGTTATGGCAGACTGAACCTATTCCGAGTAGTTACTTCGGCCTGGTGCAGCGGCTTGTTGATGCGGTGGCGTGTATCGACGCTGTGAAGCGGTCAGCGTGCATTGAAGGTGCACGGATGGCCTTCGCCCGAGTCAAGACATTGTGGGGGAAGATGAAGACCATGGATGTTGCGGCGAAGAGTCCACCCAAAGGCAAGGACCATCCGGAACCGGAGCTTTATTTTGAAGACGTCCTAGAGGCCGCCCGCTTGATAGAGGGTCAGTGCTCGAAAGACATAATGTTCGAGTGATGTGTATAAGTGTTGTAACAGACAACTTTATGGTTAATCTGTTTTCATCTTTTGCTCGAAAGCTTGTATTCCTCCTGTGCGGCCGTTTTAATGTAATCTGAAAGTTTTCCAGTCGTCGGCTTCAGCCCCCTCGTAGGAAATACGGTGGTGTTCGGAAACGCATTGAATCACTCATTATCCGACGTCTCGGTCCATAAAGGAGGTGATAATGCGGCGAACCAGGCAATCGGACTATAGGGCGTTAACACTTTCACTTAGCCATAGGAGTTTTATGGCGGGACTATGAGATAGCCCCTGGTATGTATGCGGCGTATTATAATTTTTGTGCCTTACATGTTTTGATCTAAAAAAGATCCTTCCTGTGACACGGAGAATCGCTAAAGATTCGAATAAGTCGTCAAGTGGTTGACCAGCTCTCGCCGCATCATGACAGTCAGTTTTCGGCTTTCTCTACTGAGGTGCTCATCCGGTCAAAGCCAGGGCACAATCGCAGTAGTTCTCCCTTTACTACCCTAGCCGATAGAGCGGAACGTAGGGTAGCAAGCACAGGAGCCGGGCAACCCAACTATTGACCAAAGACAATGATTCGGAGCTGATGCATATAAGGCCAAACTTGCGACGCCGAAGTACGCTATAGAGCTGTTCGGACTTTTATTGGCGACTCATTTGTTCCCATACCGAGCCCCTGGCAGGTTATGCCGAGGTGCGTCTTGTAACACAGCCGTTAGGGCCGTACTCATTGTAGGAAGAGTATGGAAAATTAGTTCGGATATAGTTTACTGGGAGTGGAGCAATAAGCCAATGATAAATTCGTATATAAAAAGGGAAAACCACAACCCGGCTATTTGACATGCTCGGGGTCGGGAATGGAGGAAAAACGGCATAGTACAGGCTCAGAATAAAGAGTGCAGTCTACAAAAAGCTGTTTTGGACCTCCTGTCGCACGTCTGCGCCGCCCATCCTCGGGGAGCGGAGTCCTTAACGGAAGTAGCCCCTTAGGTGAATGTACGGATCCAAACTCCAATAGAGTCCATTGTAGATGCTGTCCTTTTGGTCACCTACTATAATAAAGAAAAGTAAGGGAAAAAGATAAAGAACGGTACGGGAATGCTTGCGGGGTTGTCCGTATTGAGCTTCCGCCGATCCCCATGGTATCTCGAGCGCGTAGTGATGCACACGTGGTGTAAATCTGGCCGGCTGGGTGGGTGGCGGAAGCCGAACTGCTATTTCCATTTCGGGAGTGGTCGAACTTCGGAGGGAAACTGTTTCTGGCCCCTGGTGTTTGGCTGGCGAGCTGCTCCGTCGTCTTTATCACTTGATGGCCTCCTCCCCTTATGCTCGGTGTTGAGCTTGCCTACCTGCTTGAAGACCCAACAATTTCTGTTGGTGTGATTAGCTGGCTTATCAGGGTGACCGTGAATCTGACAAGGTCGGTCTAATATCCTGTCGAGGGCGGATGGTCCATCCTGGTTGGCCTTAAATAGCTTCTTTCATTGACCGGGTTTCAGATTGTGAAATCCGGCGTGGACCGCTGTGTCGCGTAATCTTTCATTATTGCTGCGACTGTTGTCTTCGTTTAATCGTGGCTTGCCGTTGCCGTCTCAGATTTCGGAAGTGCCCGGGTCGCTGGCGTTGTTGCTTTTACGAGTGAGCCAGTTGTCTTCTCCCGCACAAAATCGAGTCATTGGAGCGGTAAGGGCTGTCATGGATTTAGGTCCTTCCTGGCTGAGGTGACGTGCTAGCCATTCATCCCGGACGCTATATTTGAAGGCCGCAAGGGCTTCCGCGTCCGGACAGTCGACAATTTGGTTCTTTTTGACTAAGAACCTAGTCCAGAGTTCCCTGGCTGACTCGCTGGGCTGTTGGACAATATGACTTAAGTCATCGGCATCTGGTGACCGGACATATGTTCCTTGGAAGTTGTCACGAAAGGCGTCTTCCAGATCTTCCCAGCTGCCAATAGAATTTTCTGGCAAACTGTTTAGCCAGTACCGTGCTGGCCCCTTAAGCTTGAGAGGCAGGTATTTAATGGCATGAAGGTCGTCTCCGCGAGCCAAGTGGATATGGAGGAGGAAGTCCTCAATCCATACTGCGAGATCTGTTGTTCCATCGTAAAGTTCGATGTTGATGGGTTTAAACCCGTCTGGAAATTCATGCTCCATTACCTCGTTGGTGAAGCAAAGAGGGTGTGCGGCTCCTCTATGTTGGGCCACACTGTGAAGCACCTCCGACGGACTCCGCTTATGGTTTTCAGACCGAGCGTGCTCGGGTCTGTTGTGTCCGAATAGATAACCATTATTACCTGGACGGCCGGATGGGTTGGTATGGTGCTCTGCTGGGGCTACTGCTTTTCCCGTACCAAACTATGGTCGGCCTACCGGTTTATTCGATGGTGGTGTGGGCTCCAAAGCCTTGCCATCGTATTGAGGGAGCCACCTACTGTTGTGGTGGCTTTTGTCTGGGCTGCTAAGGCCGTATTCTTCGGCGGCCAGGACCTCGGTCCATCTATCGTTGAGCAGATCTTGGCTCACTTGAAGCTGCAGCTGCTTCCTCCTTAGGCTCCTTGCAGTGGCTATGAGCCGGCATTTAAAGTGCTCCTGTTCTAGAGGTTCCTCAGGCACGATGAATTCCTTGTTGCCGAGGCTTTCTTCTTTCTCGGAGAGTGGAAGATAATTACTATCCTCCGAGTCTCCTCACATGGCCTGTTCATCAGGGCTATCCTGCCCGCTTTCCTGGTCCTCCTGTTCGGATCCTGTCTCAACAGGGTCTTCGTTGTCCGGGGTATTATCACCTCCGGTGCTAGTTTTGTTTTCTCTAGAGTGACGTGACGGAGAGTGGCGCCGGGGGCGCCGGTGTTCGGATTGTGTGCCAGGAGGCTTATCCTCGACTGGATCCTCCTTGTCATCGCCGAGATCGTCGTTGGGTGTGTCTACCATACACACGTCGTACCAGGAAGTGGTCGCCCCGCGTCTAGTGGGTAGTAAGCTCTGGCTTTGCCCCTCATCATCGTCCAGACCGTCGATGTCTTCGGAGCACGGGTCAGGCGTGTTGGTTGGGTCTTCGACGGTGGCCATGAAGTGGGTGGTGGGTGGGAAGCAAATTCTCCATCATCCGTCGTAAGGTCGAGCCGAACATAGTTCGGCGACGAGCCGTCTGCCAGGGATAGGTTTTTTAGTGAGTTTAGTAGGTCGCCCATGGGCGAGTGTTGGAAGATATCCGCGGCGCTGAACTTGAAGATCGATAGCCGATCGAGTTCGGTGTCCGCGGGCTCGCAGGGTTCGGAACTCGACACCGGAGACAAGTACGGGGTTCTGTTGATGCAAGTATCGTATGAAGTGGAATCTGTATGCGGCTCCAACGCCACCGAATTGGTAGCCCCCGTGATGGGGTTGAGTTTCCCATCTTCGGACGACTTGACCAGTCTCCTGGATGCGGCCTGATGACAGGTTTAAGCCATGTTCATCGGGGCGAAGGGGAGCGGTTGCCGCGGTCTCGAATCCGTCGAAGATCAAGTCTCCACGGATGTCTGCGACGAAGTTCAGGCTTCCGAATCTGACCTGATGGCCAGGGGCATAGCTATCGATCTTGTCCAGATGGCCGAGCGAGTTGGCCCGCAGTACGAAGCCGCCGAATACAAAGATCTGTCCGGGGAGGAAGGTTTCTCCCTGGACCACGTCATTACTGACGATTGAAGGGGCCATCAAACCTTTCGTCGACGGCACAGTGGAATTCTCAGTGAAAGCACCAATGTCGGTGTCAAAACCGGCGGATCTCGGGTAGGGGGTCCCGAACTGTGCGTCTAGGATCGATGGTAACAGGAGATGGGTGACACAATGTTTACCCAGGTTCGGGCCCTCTCTATGGAGGTAATACCCTACTTCCTGCTTGATTGATCTTGATGAATATGGGTGCTACAAGAGTTGATCTACCACGAGATCGTAATGGCTAAACCCTAGAAGTCTAGCCTATAAGTATATGGTAATGAATCTGTCCTGTCCGGACTATGCTCTCCGGTTTATATAGGCACCGGAGAGATCTAGGGTTACATGAGGTTGGTTACATCAGAGGGAATCTTCATAGTCGGTCGCCTAGCTTGCCTTCCATGCCAAGGAGAGCCCAATCCGGACACGGGTATAGTCTTCGGTCTTCGTGTCTTCACAGCCCATCAGTCCGGCCCATAGATAACAAGCCGGACGCCCGAGGACCCCTTAGTCCAGGACTCCCTCAATATGCTTTGCTAAATCGGCTATGGAGTGCTCCAGACGCCTTTGCGGATCTCCCGAGGAGTGCTGCCAACGCCGCTCAGTATTTCCAGGCCCAAGAAGGGAAAACGACGGAGAAGCTCTTCTGGTCGCAGTACCTGGCACCGGAGCGGCCAGCACTACTAAACAACCAGATGATGCAGCTGGCGGAGCTGCATAGGATGTCTGGTTTGTCCATGAAGGATATCATAGTCCGGCTATGGCCGGACCTGACCTATTCCTAGCAGCTACTTCGGCCTAGTCAAGCGGCTCGGCGACACCCTGCCCCGCATTGAGGCTGTGAAGCGCTCTATGTGCATAGAAGGTGCACGGATGGTCTTTGCCCGTGTCAAGATGCACTGGGCAAAGATGAAGGCTGCCGATGTGGTAGTTGAGGGTCCGCCTGGAGGCAAAGACAACCGCAGGCCGGAGCGCAATTTTGAAGACGTCCTAGAAGGTGCCCGTTTGATAGAGGGCCAATGCTCAAAGGATATTATGTTCGAGTGAATGTATCCAAACTGCCCGAACATTGTATTATAAACCAAGGCTTTGTAATATGCTTGTCATTTTATGTGAAATATTTTCCTCCTGTGCGGCCATTTGTATTTCTAAAAGTTTGCCAGTCGTCGGCTTCAGCCCCCACGTAGATACTACAGGGGTGTTCGGAATAACGTGTAATCACTCTTGACCCAACGTCTTGGTCCGTAAACACTACAAAAAATACACTTCCGTGATGATACGTGTTTGTCATAGTAGGTCACCTTTTTTGTCATGCATGTACATCCATGAAGATTTTATGACAGAATCAAGATAGTCATACCTATGCTGTCATAGAAGTGTTCCATGACATTACCAAATTATCATCACGGAAGTGTCCACTTCCATGACGATAAATTATGCGTCACAGAAGTGCTGTCGTCAAGGGTGACCGACACGTGGCATCCACCGTAACGGGTCGCCGTTAAGCTACCGGGTCCGGTTTTGGATCCGATAACCCGTTAACAGCCCAGACCAATGGGAAATTTGCACGTGTAAAATTCTGATTGGCCGGAGGAAACACGTGTCAGCTCGTCAGTGGGTCAGATAGGCGCCTATGATATGTCGACACGTGCGACGGTCCACCACTGGCCCATTTAGCTTACAAAGGCCGGCCCGTTTGACTTGGTCAAAAGTTAGCGGGCTGGCCCATGAAAAGCCTGTTAACGGTCTCTTCGCAAATAGCCCATTTTACGGCCCGGTAACTCACGGCCCATTTGGGCCTACCCGAAATCGGCCCAACAACGTCATGTGGGCCGTCGAATATAAAATCAGCCTGTTTCACTTTCGGCCGATTTATGGCCCACGACGTCTTTCGGCCCATATGAGCCCTTCGTATCTTTAGGCCCTTTAGAGGCCCATGATGACTCTAGCCCATAATGAATAGTTAATTTCTTTGTACCTGTTAATGGCCTATGATTCACATGGGCCGTTTCCAGCCCGTGTTAGCTTTTGGCCTACTGATGGCCCATACGTTCTTGGGCTTCTTTCCGGCCCTCGATTACTTCGGCCCGTTACTGGCATGTTCCCCTAATGGGCCAAATTCGGCCCGTGGCAAGAGTCGGCCCGTTTCTGGCCTGTTAACCCGTTGCGCCATTTCCAGCCCATCCTATATTCTGGCCCATTAATGACCCATTATGCATGTGACAGAATTAAGCCTTTGCTGTCCTCCGGCCTGTTAACGGCCTGTAACCGTGCTGGGCCGATACCAAATATGCCCATTTACGGCCCATGTAGACCCATTTATCCGACGGCCCGAGGCCCACCGATTCTACGGCCGTGTTGGAGGCCCATTTAAAGACGACCTGTAGGAGGCCCATGGATCATAGGGCCCGTAGCAGGGGCAAGGTTACCACGGTCCGTATATGGCCCATGGTTGTTGCGGCCACTAGCAAACATGGGAAAAAGAAGACTAGGAAATAAATAAGCCCGAAACTAATGCTAGGCTATTAAGGCGATTGCACAGATTACATCCACTGGGCATCAAAGATCGCCACCAGTGTAAATATAGGGAACACCCTACACTATACAAAAATGGCTTGCTGTTTTCTTCAGCCGGTGGCTGCACGTTAAGAACAAATTTTGTATCTCAACAAAACAAATTACAAGTATAAAACAAAAGGAAGGTTGGCATAAAAGTTAACAGTCTGGTAGATAAATGCACCACCAGAAGCTCAGAAGCTCAGTTCATTTGACCTGAGTGTTACGTTTTCATGTTGTATTGTCCGATGGAGCACCATAACCTTCGCCTTCATTTCTCCTAGGCTCCTGAACAACATAGCAAATGTCTGATAGTCTGGTTTCAAAACCATGCATATCTTGACGACATCGAACAATGTCTGTCCTTATTTCACAAAGGGTCTCTATTAGGGAACGGACTTGTGTCTGGAGCGCAGATATAACATTGTTTTGAGCTTGCATATCTTGATCATGAGGCAGTTTGGAAGAGATTGCCTTAACAACCAACCCAGTATTACGCAGGAACATGCTTTTGGCACTGTTAGTGGACAGGTACTGACCCACTACAGCAAGAGCTGACATTGCGGTTATAGTTGCCTCGCCACCTTCAGAAGGTGGCGGTTCCACCATTTTTTCCATAGCTTGCTGAAAAGTTGAGTTTTTACATTAGTAGTACCAGAACCGAAGATATTAAGGAGGCAGCAAAACCAAACAAAATAGCTTTGGTCTATATACAGAACTTATTCTGGTGAACCCATGTAAAATATTAGTTATATTTTACTTCAAAGTACATAATAAAACCAGGTTCCAAACATATGACCATGTACCATGGCTAATGTATTGTCTATTTCTTCACATTGTATTGACAGCTAAGGATAAAGAGACAAAGTTTATAATACGGTAAGGATAGTATGACATCATTCATATCACAAAACAACTGAGAACAGACAAACAGGCAATTGTAATGTTGTGTGGGCAAGTCCAGCATAGAACTAGATTACAGGTCAAGATCAAAGGAACATCACTCCGCTCTTTTAAACCTTGTAAGGTGCAATGATACGCTAAGACAATTGTGTATACAATTGAAAAGAGTAATAGACATTGGCTGCAAACCATGTAGTTCAAGGCACAAGTCAGAGTAAGTAGTAGTTAAAAGGCATGAGGATTAAGGACTTACAATAGCGGCTTTGACTGGTGTAGTCATGCCCTTCGTCTTGCTGGTGTGACAGTCTTTGAAGATTTCCACAACATTTGGTTCAGGTACTTTTTGGTCCTTGCGGGCTTTCCTCTGCATTTGGAACAAGTCAATATAGATTTGATAATAGGGTACAGTGAAAAGAGTGAGGCAACAGCTAATTACAAGAGCCTCGCAGTGTGCAATATAGCTACGAGATCCTATCGTCTGTTGGAATTTCACTTTCGTACGGTTGGCATTGTTCTTTGAACAGTTCACCTACAAGAAGATAGATTTGTGTGGCACATGTGTAAATAGGACTTCAACATGTGATCTGATCACATATATATAATGTACCTGATACTTCGGATCAGACCAGTGTTTAACGAGGCCTCTCCAGTCTTCATCCGATATATTTTCCACTTGAGATGTTTGGGAAAGTTCACTGTTAGCCTTGCCTTCAATGTGAGTTTTCCTCAAGTTATACCGATACTGTCGCAGAGCAGACTTGGAAACATGGGTGCAAGCTTGTCAGGTTGCATCATCGTGGCTATCCAACTTGAACCTCATCTGTTGAAAATTATGGAAGTCTCATTATCAGCAACCTAGAAAGTGTTGGACACAACAAGACGATATTACTAGTTTCCATACATAACCATACTTACAGATAAATGGTCGAGGAAAGTGTTGAACTAGGTTTCATCTTTGTCATTCCTGTACTGAATCCATGTTGGGGGGGATACGTACATGACACCTAACGGCAGCCGCTGCCTTTGATACTAACTTGGCTGACTCTGTAGCATCACGTGGCCTTTTTAAACCTGCCTCAAAACGGATCTCCATTCTTCCTCCTCTAGATTTAGTTAACCTATCGAGCATTATCCCTGATGTTTGTTTCCTCTTGCGCCTAGGTGCTACTCCAACAACGAACATAGGAAGTGTTAGTGTACATCAAACTGTGAGACTACATATAAAGAAGCATGCAACTGTAACTTGACTCCAGCAACTACCTTCTTGCTGTTGAAGCTCACAAAGTTCATCTGATCTTGCCAACTCATCTTGTGTCAAGAGTGCTTCGGAAGTAGTGTCAGGTGCCAAGGGAGCTTGGGAACGTGCTGCTAGCTGAGTTGACCAATGAGTAAATCATGCAGCTGGTGGTACTGTGGAAGGTGTTGCAAGAACTAGGGCTGCCTTTGCTTGTTTGGTGGCAGCTATTTGTTTCTGTTTGGCTTGTTCTGCAGCTCGTGTAGCATGGGATACCCTGTCGGTACTGTTTTCCTCTGGACTTTGACCTTCTATTGCACCATCAGTACCAGCAGAATCTGCAGGATTGTTCCGCTTCCCTTTCCCTGTCGTTTTGTGTTGCTTCCTCTTTCTCTGTGCCATGTTAAGTCAAGCCGACAAGAAAAACGAATAACAAGGCACGTGTCGTAGTAGAGGCGCACACGTAGCATGTACACGTACGTACAGCGGCCAGGGTGCAAGAAAGTAAATACGGCCACGTACGTACATACGGGCGGGGTCTCGAACACCTACTCGCGCATACGTACGTCCAGGGCTCGTGTACATGGCTGGGTCGGAACGGAGAAACTGCGTCGTCGTTGTGTTCATGGGGAGGCAACGGAATGCGTGCTGTTCATCGGGAGGCAACGGAACGCGTGCTGTTCATCGGGAGCCAACCGGCTTGGACGGAACAGCCGATGGAAACGAGGCCTGGCATACCGTAGAACGAAGGAAACGTCCTTGTGTTCGACCGACCATGGTCAAAACGGGATCCTGTTCATCGGGAGGGGTCTAGCGTACCGCAAAACGGAGGAAACGGACCTCCTACGGTCCAAACGGGGTCCTGTTGATCGGGAGAGGTGTGGCGTACCGCAAAACAGAGGATACAGACTTGCGTTGGAGCGCTACGATCGAAATGGGGGTCCTGTTCATCGGGAGGGGTGTGGCGTACCGCAAAACGGGACTCCACAGGATACTGTTCATCTTCACCGTCGACTGCCTCCACGGGCTACTGTTCATCCACCGTCGACTGCCTCCACGGGCTCCTGTTCATCCACCGTCGACCTCCTCCAGCCTCCACCTGTGACTGTTCATCCATGGGCTCATGTTCATCCGGCCACCACCGCGCACTCCTCCACCGGCTACTGTTCAACCAGCCCTCTCCAAGGGGTCCTGTTCAACCACCCCTCCACGGGCTACTGTTCATCCAGCCCTCCACAGTCTACTGTTCAACCATCCATCTACCGGCTACTGTTCAACCAACCCTCCAGGGGTCCTATTCATCCAGCCCTCCACGGGGTCCTGTTCATCCATCGGCTCGATCGATCGACGTCCTGTTCATCCAGCGGCAATGGCCTCTACTACAACGGGGTCCTGTTCATCCAACCCCCACCGGGAACTGTTCATCCAAACCCCCCAACAACGCTCACTGTTCAACAGGAGGTAGCATCGATCGATTCAGTTAGCAGCAGTAGCAAAGGAATCACTCGGGTTCAGTTAACAACAAGGGATCGATCGATCGCTCGGGTTCAGTAACACGTAGCCTGCAGTGCAATCGCTCGGGTTCAGTTAGAGCCCAACGCCTCGCTCGGGTTCAGTTAGAGCGCAACGCCTCGCACACGCGCGCGTACGTATGAGGGAAACGCACATCGCTCGGCCCCCGACCACCCACCGTAACCGGGAACTCCCCCGATATTTTCCTCGCCCTCGCTTCTACCATAGTTTTCTCCATCATGGACGGCCCAAAGAATGTCATGCAGCTGCGTCTCCGGCCCGCCCAGGACGAAAAGCCCATTTTCTGTCATGATTTTTCGCTTCTACCACAGTTTTCTCCATCATGGACGGCCCAAACAATGTCATGCAGCTGCGTCTCCGGCCCGCCTAGGACGAAAAGCCCATTTTCTGTCATAGAAGTAGGAGCCCACCACATCTATGATGATACCGGGTTTTGTCACAATTATCATCATAGAAGTGCCATAAGCATGACAGAAAAAAATCGTTCGGCCCAAAATGTCACGGATGTGTCTTTTTTTGTAGTGAAAGGAGGTGACTTCTGTAGCAAACCAGACAATCAGACTATGTGGCTTTAGCGCTTTCACTTAGCCAGAGGAGTTTGACAGTGGGGTTAGGAACTAGCCCCGGGTGCGCATGTGGCTGTCCGAGCTGGGATACCTGAGGCGCGTGACTGAACCGAAGCCAGTCCTTCGTATAATACGGAAAAATCGCTAAAGATTTAGTGAGTCGCCGAATTGCTGATCAGCTCTCGCCGCATCATGACAGTCATTTTCGGCTTTCTCTACCGAGGTGCTTGACCGGATGAACTAGAAACACAATCGCATTAGTTCTCCCTTTACTATCTTAGCCGAACAAGCGGAACGTAAGGTGGTAACCACAGGAGCCGGGCAACCCAACTATTGACCAAAGACATGATTCAGAGCCGATGCATATAATGCCATGTTCGGGATGCGGAAGTGTACTTTTAAAAGTGTTGGGACTTCTTTTGTTTGAAAAATACGGGTGGCCTGATGGAGCCCCTAGCATGTTAAATCATGCCGAGGTGTATAGGTCAATATGACGTACAGAGGGAAGACAGATTTAAGAAATAAGCCAATACCAAACAAGGTTGGGCAGAACTGTTTCCATTATAGTCTGAATGATATGTCAAAACGTATTTTTTACAGATGGTGCCATGGGCATCGAGGCTATTTTACATGCCAAGGACAAGGGAAAGCTATATACAGGTCCTTAAAAAGGATAAGATGGTCTTGAGGATCCCTTGTACGTTCTGCCGCACGTCTGCGTCGCTTTTCGCCTTGGTGTATGATCTTTTGAAGGGATTGACGATCGGGTATAGATAAGGGGCCTGGAAAAAGGGCCGTTGGTACCATCGAAAAGTGATGTGGGTTGTAAAGATCCTGAAAAAATAAGAAGAAAAGAGAAAAAATATGAAGGTCTAGATAGGATCGAGTCGTATTGCGGACTTTTTTTTAGTGTGCCTCCGTCCTTGCCCATGGTATCTTTAGTGCGTAGTTATGTACGCGCGGTACATATGCCGCAATCGGGTTGGGATTTTGACAGAGGCCGAATTTCTAATCGAGCTCTGGAGAAGCCGGACTGTCATTCTGCAAGGTAGACCGGACTTGTTTCACAGTGTTTGAGGGCTTGACTGCCGAGGTAGTGTTCGGTTTGATAAGGCCACCCTATACTTCAGCTGCGAGGGCCGTGGTATGCTCGTCAGTATGGAGGGAGCGCTCCGTATTTCCATTGACTGTTATGACGCTGCGAGGTCCGGGCATTTTGAGCTTTAAGTAAACATAATGTGAGACTAAGGGAGTCCTGGATTAGGGGGTCCGCGAGCGTCCGGGCTATGTGACGTGGGCCGGACTGGTGGGCCGTGAAGATACAAGATAGAAGGCTTCCCCCGTGTCCGGATGGGACTCTCCTTTGCGTGGATGGCAAGCTTGGCGTTCGGATATGAAGATTCCTTTCTCTGTAATCCGACTCTGTACAACCCTAGGCCCCTCCGTTGTCTATATAAACCGGAGGGTTTAGTCAGTAGAGGCGATCACAATCATACAAGCTAGACATCTAGGGTTTAGCCATTACGATCTCGAGGCAGATCAACTCTTGTAACCCCTATAATCATCAAAGTCAATCAAGCCGGAAGTAGGATATTACCTCCATTTAGAGTGCCCAAACCTGGGTAAACATCGTGTCCCCTGCCTCCTGTTACCTTCGATCCTCAGATGCACAGTTCAGGACCCCTACCCTAGATCGGCTGGTTTTGACACCGACATTAGTGCTTTCATTGAGAGTTACTCTGTGCTGTTGACAGAAGGTTTGATGGCTCGTTTGATCATCTACAATGATGTTGTTCCGGGGGAGACCCCCCCCCCCGACAAATTTTTGTATTCGGCGGCTTCGCACTGCGAGCCAACTCGATTGGCCACCTTCAGCAGATCGATAGCTATGCCCCTAATCATCAGATCAGTTTCGGGAACCTAAACTATGTCGCCCATATCCTAAGAGACTTGATCTTCGAAGGTTTTGCGGCCCCGACCGCCGCTCTGGCCTTAGATCTAGAGCAGACTACCAGGTCCGAAGACGGGAGTTTAGAGCCCGCCGGACTCCCTACAATTACGGAACTTGCTACTGGAGATTTGGAGGGGACAGCGTCATCGGCAAGCCCAAAGAGGAACCGAGCTCCCCTTGTCGCTAAATTGCCGGACTCTCCCTCGGACTCTAAATCCGAACTCTCGAGGTCCGCGTCGAGCGGGCGCGGCCAGGAGGCTCTCGCCCCGGTCAGCCCTGCGGACCCTCACTTCTCTATCCAAACCTCGCTCCTAAACGAGGCTCTAGACTTAATGCGATCAGTCGCCATTACAGAAGAATCGCTTCCGAATTATGCCCAGCCCGGACTAAGGGCTGAGAGCAGGGAATTTTACATCCCACCCACCACCCACTTAAAATCCACTGTCGAAGATCTAACTGACATGCTGGACTACGCCTCCGAAGACATCGACGGTATGGACGACGATGCCGGAGACGAACAAGGCCAAGACCCTCCGTTTATCGGATGTTGGACGGCCACCTCCACATACGACATGTACATGGTGGACACACCCAAAGAGGATGATGGCGAGAAGGATCCGATGGAGGACGAGCCTGTTGAAGCACCTCCAAAGCGTCGACGTCAGCGGCGCCGCTCAAAATCACGTCACGACAAAGACAACAACACTGGCACCGGAGACAATAACACTCCAGAGAATGCCGAAGATCCTGAAGCCCCTGTCGAGCCAACATCCGAATAGGACGATTGGCAGGCTGGGCAAGTTAACCCCGATGATCCTATCGGGAACAAGGACTCGGAGGATAGTAACTACCTACCGACCTCCGAAGAGGATGTGAGCCTCGACGACGAAGACTTCATCGTGCGTGAGGAACCCCTTGAGCAAGAGCGCTTTAAGCGTCGGCTAATCGCCACTGCAAGAAGCCTGAAACAGAAGCAGCGGCAGCTTCAAGCTGAGCAGGATTTACTCAATGATAGATGGACTAATGTCCTAGAAGCCGAGGAATACGGCCTCGAACGCCCAACTAAGAGTTACCCGAAGTGCAAGCTACTACCAAAATTCGATGACGAGGCCCTTGAGCCAATACTGCCAAAGAATAAAGCTGCTGATGAACCCGACCGACCACCACGTGGACGGGACAGACCGGCTACTTACGCCGAACACCAGCCCGCACCACCCCACCGTCGAGGCAAGAAGGCAACGGCCCTGGGCTATACCTACAACCTACGCAAGGACCCGGACAATAGAGCCGGTCAGACAAGATCAATTTATGGATCGAGGGTGCGTGCTCCAACGCGAGAGGATGACCATCAGGCCTGGCGTGACAGGCACAACCCCACCTGGGCCAAAAACCGCATATGGACTTCATCCGAACTACGCCGCGACATCGCCCTTTACAGAGGCGCCGCACACCCCTTATGCTTCACCGATAAAGTGATGGAACATCTGTTCCCAGAAGGGTTTAAACCCGTGAACATTGAATCATACAATGGTACGAAAGATCCCGCAGAATGGATCGAAGACTTTCTTCTCCATATTCACATGGCCCGCGGTGATGATCTCCATGCCATCAAATACCCCCCGCTCAAATTGAAGGGACCAACACGGCACTGGTTAAATAGCCTCCTAGAAAATTCTATTGGCAGCTGGGAAGACTTGGAAGATGCCTTTAGAGACAACTTCCAAGGTACCTATGTTCGGCCGCCAGACGCCGATGACCTTAGTCACATAGTCCAGCAACCCGGAGAATCAGCCTAGAAGCTCTGGACCAGGTTCTCAATTAAAAAGAACCAAATTGTGGATTGTCCGGACGCCGAAGCCCTCGTGGCCTTTAAACATAGTGTCCGAGATGAGTGGCTCGCCCGACACCTCGGCCAAGAAAAGCCGAAGTCCATGGCAGCCCTTACCACACTTATGACCCACTTTTGCGCGGGAGAAGATAGCTTGCTAGCTCGTAGAAGCAATAGCACCAGCGACCCTGGCACCTCTGACGCCAGGGACGGCAATGGCAAGCCACGACGCAACAAGCACAAGCATCGAAGCAATAACGAAGGTACCAAAGACACAGCGTTCAACGCTGGATTCAGTGGCTCTAAATCCGGTCAATGGAAAAAGCCAAAGGAAATAGAGATGGTCCATCTAGTCTGGACAGAATACTCGATCGGCCTTGCTAGATTCATGGCACCCCCGATAAGCCTGCCAATCATACCAACAGAAACTGTTGGGTCTTTAAACAGGCCCGCAAGCTCAACGCTGAACACAAGGGGAAAGGGCCGCCCAACGAGGACGATGATGAAGAGCCTCGCCCACCGTACACAGGGGGGACAGAAGAAATTTCCCCCCGAGGTCAAAACGGTGAACATGATATACGTTACTCATATCCCTAAGCGGGAGCGCAAGCGCGCATTAAGGGACATCTACGGCATTGATCCAGTCACCCCAAAATTTAACCCGTGGTCAGCCTGTCCGATCACCTTTGATCGCAGAGACCATCCGACCAGTATCCGTCATGTAGGCTCGGCTGCATTGGTCCTTGATCCAATTATTGACGGATTCTGTCGGTGTTCTGGGAACGAGGGTCCCCAGACTTTCCTGCATGCAGCCCACGGCGTGGCTCTGCGAGCGGGCCCATACGGCCCATCTTCACCAACGAGCACTCAAGACCCTCGCGAGGGGCAAAGCCTCGCGAGGCGGACGGCGCAAGACCTCCTCGGGAGCGGCCTCACCAGGCCGGCTCGCGAGGGGCGGAGAGATCAAGGCAAGGCAAACCTCGCGAGGTTCTCATGACGTGAGCCATGACGATCGAGACCAGGTGGGCGCCAGGCGGGCGCCAGCGCACGCAGTGTCCTTGTTTCCTCTTTTGTGCTAAGGGGGCAAGCGCAGGCGAGGAGTACCGAGGCGTGAAGCAAAGGTTTCCACATCGATGCAACGAGACCAAGACCAACAGGACGGCAGGGCGGAGGTCCGGCGGGACGGAGGTCACCGTGGAGCCCAAGGCGGCGTCACCACCAGAACCTTTAGTCAGGATAAGCTGTACTAGCTGTCCCCTTTCAAATTGGTCGCCGCTGTGGGATCCCTTCCCGCTCAATATTTGGAAAGAGGACTAGGGCCTCTATAAATAGGACTAGTCACCACAGTAGGAGGGACATCGAATCCTCACCCACTCACACCCACCAAGCACAAGAACACCTCTCCTCAGGAGGCTGTTCTTCCCCTTGTACTGTTCATCCTCAGCCTAAGAGGCAATCCACCACCACACACTGGAGTAGGGTATTACACCACAACGATGGCCCGAACCAGTATAAATCTTGTGTCCCTTGTGTTGCGAGTTCGTCGAGCTAGCCTTTGAGATTGCGGAGTGTGTGAGGGCGTGATCTGTGAGGGAGAGACCTTCGCGCGCAGCCCAGAGTTTCAACCTTAACGGTTTTGCCGGAACCCGAGATCCAACATTTGGCGCGCCAGGTAGGGGTGCGCCGGAGTTTTCCTTCTGTTGATCTGCTCTACGCCGCCACTGCGCTTCACTCTCATGGCAAGCGCAGTGCTTCCTGCTTCGGCGACCGATGCCGACCACGGGGCCAGGGGGCTCCGAGCCCTTGCTCCCGCCTTGCGGCGGGTGTAGTGGCCACCCAAGTTCAAGCCGGAGATGCCGCCGCACTACGACGGCGCGGCCGACCTGTCAGCTTTCCTGCTGGCGTACGAGGAGGCCGTCCTTAAGGCTGGGGGCGACGACAAGGCCATGGCCAACTGGCTGCCCATGGCCCTCACTGGCGCACCGCGTGCCTGGCCGCTCAACCTCCCAGGATCCATGGTGGCATCTTGGGAGGAGCTGCGCGATCTCTTCGTTGCGCACTATGCGGCACCGGTGCACCACGCGGTCGTGGCCCTCCTCGGCGGCTCGCAAGCACCACCCTCGGATCGCCACATCAAGCCGTTCCTTCGCCAGATTGGCACCGCCTCCAACCACCCAGGGGCTCCGCCGGGCAGGGCCGCGCCCGTCGCCGACCTCACCTTCGACTCAGAAGACCACCCCGTCACCATCGCCGGCTTGGGTATGCTCCCAATGCTTTGCACGCCCACCATCTGCAACATGGCCGTCACCAAGACCCTCATCGATGGCGGCGCCGGCCTCAACGTGCTCTCCGTGGAGGCCTTCAGCCTTCTTCACGTACCGCTCGAGCGGCTCCGCCTCAGCAAGTCTTTCTCAGGAGTTGGCGGCGGCACCACCCACTCCCTGGGACGGATCCGCCTCCCTGTCACCTTCGGCATGCGTGACAACTACCGCACCGAGCTGGTCGACTTCGATATCGCCCGCATTGGCCTCCCGTACAACGCCATCCTCGGGTACCCAGCTCTGGCCCAGTTCATCGCAGCAACCCATCCGGCTTACAACCTCATGAAGATGCCTAGGAGCAAGGGCGTCCTCACCATCAAGGAGGACGCCAAGGAGGCCCTGGCGGCGCTCAAGCTTGCCCTCCAGACCGCCGCGGTGGCACGGCCCGCCGGCGCGGGCGCCTCCGAGGCCAAGGGAGCCGCACCAACCAAGAAGAAGCAGTTGTTCACCGAAGACAAGACAGAAACCAAGCAGGTGCCGGTCGATGAGGACGGGTCCTCAGGAGCCACCTTTACCATAGGTGTCGACCTCGACCCAGACCAAGAGGAAGCGTTGGTAAAGTTCTTGCGTGCAAACAAGGAGATATTCGCATGGGAACCCAAGCATCTGGTGGGGGTCCCGAGAGAGGTGATTCAGCATCACTTAAGGGTGTGCCCCAATGTATGCCCTGTGAAGCAGCGGGCGAGACGACAGTCCACGGAGAAGCAGGCCTTCATCGTCCAAGAAACCCGCAAGCTAGAGGCGGCGGGTGCCATTCGCGAGGTTCGGTACCCCGAGTGGCTGGCAAACCCCGTGTTGTGCCAAAGAAAGGCGGGAAGGAGCGCATGTGTGTCGACTTCACCAACCTCAACAAAGCCTGCCCCCAAGATCCGTTCCCGCTTCCACGCATCGACCAGATCGTCCACTCCACCGCCGAGTGCGATTTGTTGTGCTTCTTGGATGCATTCTCGGGCTACCACCAGAACAAGATGGTGGTAGAAGTTGTGGAGAAGACCGTCTTCCTGACCTCGTGTGGGTTGTACTGCTATACTTGCATGCTTTTCGGACTGCATAACGCGGGCGCGACCTTTCAGCGGCTGATGCACATCGCCTTAGGGCAGCAGCTCGGGAGAAACGTGGAGGCCTACGTCGACAACATTGTGGTGAAGTCTCGGGAGGCGAGAACCTTGATCCAAGACCTGGAGGAGACTTTCGCGAGCCTACGCCATGTGAACTTGCGACTCAACCCGGAGAAGTGCGTGTTTGGTGTCCCTTCCAGCAAGCTGTTGGGTTTCCTCGTATCCCACAGAGGGATCGAGGCGAACCCAGAAAAGGTCAAGGCGATCGAAGACATGAGCCCGCCGCAGACCCTCAAGGAGATGCAGAAGCTTGCTGGTCGTGTGACTGCGTTGGGCCGCTTTATCTCCAAGCTGGGAGAGCGTGCCCTACCGTTCTTCAAGCTGATGAAGAAAAAGGGCCCATTCGAGTGGACTCCGGAGGCCGGCCAAGCGTTTCAATACCTCAAGAGATACCTGACCAGCCTGCTAGTGATGGTGGCGCCTCGACCCCTCGATCCCTTGGTGCTCGACCTGTCTGCCACACCCCACTCCGCCAGCGCTGCGCTGGTGGCCCTCAGAGAAGAGCGCTAGGTCAAGGGCCCGTCAAGTGGAACCACCGGGCCGGACGGAGCGGCGCGGCGCCAAGGCGAAGCTCCAGAAGCAGCGGCTGCTTCGGCAGACCACCAAGTCCCTGAAGCCGAAGACCCCGAAGAGACACCTTAACCCCCGAAAGACGAGGGCTCCGTTAGCTCTTCCGCCCTTGTCGAGCACCCGGTGTACTTCGTCAGCACAGTACTGCGGGATGCGAGGGCACGGTAACCCATGGCTTAGAAGATCCTGCTCGCGCTCCTGGTGGCCTCGCGCAAGCTGCGCCACTACTTCTAGGGTCACCCCATCAAGGTCGTCTCGGCTTACCCGCTAGAAAGAGTGCTCAGGAGCCCCAATGCTGCCAGGCGAGTCGCTGAATGGAACATCGAGCTGCAAGCGTTTGACTTGGAGTTCAGCACAACCAGGGTCATCAAGGGGGCTGCGCTTGCAGACTTTGTGGCTGAATGGACTGACGCCCCAGAGCTCGAAGCAGGCGAGGACCAATCCCTATCTCCAGGAAGTGAAGCGCCGGACGGCTGGGTCATGTACTTCGACGGAGCATTCTCACGCCAGGGCGCGGGGGCTGGAGCGGTGCTCATCTCACCCACCCAGGACAAGCTCTACTACGCTGTGCAGCTCTGCTTCCAGCAGGGCTGGAAGGTCTCCAACAACATAGCAGAGTACGAAGGCCTCATAGCTGGCCTCAAGGCTGCGGTGGCCCTGGGGGTGAGGCGTCTCACCATCAAGGGTGACTCGCAGCTCCTCGTCAACTTCTCCAACAAGGTTTATGAGCCAAAGGATGAGCACATGGAGGCATACCTCACTGAGGTGCGCAAGATGGAGAAGTAGTTCTCGGGTCTGGAGTTACAGCATGTGCCCCGTGGAACCAACAAGGAAGCCGACGACATCGCCAGAAGGGCATCCAAGCGGCTACCCCAAGAACCTCGCGTCTTTGAGGAGCGGCTCTTCAAGCCATCAGCAACGCCACCGCTCTCACGAACAGCGTTGCCTCGTGAGGAGCTCCCTCAACCACCTGAGGAGCCCCGGCCTACGGCCCGACCATGGGAGCATGCCTGCTCTCGGCGCTCGAACCTCAGGAGGGATGCTGGATCAAGGAATTCAAGGAATACCTGACGCAAGGGACGCTGCCGGAAGAGGAGGAGGACATGGAGCGTGTGGCCCGACAAGCCACATCATACTGCATCCGGGACGGTGAGTTATACAGGAAGCGGCCAAATGACGTTTCCCTACGTTGCATCTCCAGGGAGCAAGTAAGAGAGCTGCTGGCCGACATTGTCACATCCCTAGCTTCTGACATTGCACCAGGCTAGCTTCATGTGTGCATCATGTTTAATATTTGAAAGAAACTTGAAATGGGGATGTTAAAACACTAGCATTAAATCAACTCAACTAGGATGGATTAAAATCTTTTCAATAAACCCAAAATGTCCCTAAGAAAAGTTCATGATTTCTGGTTAAGGTGGAAACCTCTGCCAAAAATGATGAATATATTCTTAGATCATTTTTGGATTTTTGAATTAAATCATATTTTATTTGACTTTGGGCATTTAAGTACTATAAATAATTTAAATGCTCAAATAATGTTGGAACTATTTTTGGGTCACTGAAAAAATTCAGCAAGTGTCCATGAATATTTTCAGGATTTTAGGAAATGCCTTGGTATTTTTCCTAAGCTCAAACTATAGTAGAAAGCTAGAAAACAGAAACAAATAAAAGAAGAGAGAGAGAGACCCACCTGACTTACCTGGCGCCCCACCACGGCCCAGGAGCTGGCCCAGCCCACCAGAGCCGCCACCGTCTCCCACCTCGCACCAGAAGGACGCCAGAGGGACGCCGGGCGTGTGGTCGCCGCGCGCGTCCACGCGCGAGGCCACCTCCTGCTTCCGCCGCTTCTGGATGCCTCCACGAGTGCCACGCCACCTCCCCGACCCCCTCTCACTTCTCCCTCGCTCTCTGGACCTCCCTCCCCCTCGCTCCTCTGTCCCCCCCATGGCCGAGTATGCCGTCGCCGCCGCTCGCTGTTGCCACGACCACCGGCCCTCCCTCGCCCCTCCAACGTGCTCGAGAGCTCTGCCACGCCGTCCCCATCTACCCCACCGAGCCACGTGAGCTGGGAAGCACCGCAACACCCTCGACGTCCTCATCTTCTTCCTCGGCCACAGGAGATCGCCGCCGGGATTCCGACGCCATCAAGCCTTCCTCGAGCCCGCTTCGACGACCTCTGCAACCACCATGAGTTCCCGCGTCGTAACCCCCTCTCCCCGAGCTCGATTACGCCCTCTAGTCGTGCCAGCTGCCATACCCAAGCGCCGCCGTCTGCCAGGGTCGTTGCTCTCGCAGCCACCGTGCATCTCCGCTCAAGATTGTGCCTCCGGCGTGCTCCTGGAGCAACGATGAGTCCAACGCAGCCCCTAACTAGCTCTCCCATGCCCTGGAACCACGCGCCCGCACTCGCCCGTACTCCGGCCGCTGCCACGAGCTCGACTCCGGCGAGCTCGCTCCATCCCAGCCCATCCCATCTGCCCTAGCAGATGTGCGCGAACGCCAGCTCGCCGTAGAGCCAAACCCCGCCCCAAACCGCAGTCTGTAGCGCGAGCCCGAGCAACTCCGGCGACCCTCCACCGTCGGCTTTGGTCGCCGGCATTAAGCCGCCGACGTGGCACACTTAATTAGCCTAATGACAATCTAATTGACCTCTTAGGTCACTGACACCGGGCCCCACGACGGGTCAAAGCTGAGTCAACGCGGGGTTAAACCGGAGTTTAACACTGTCTCAATGACATGCGGGTCCCAGCCGTCAGGTTTGACCTGGGCTGGCGCCCTTGGCCTGCTGACATCACCACGACGTCATGCTGACGCAATTAACCTTTTCTAGATTTATTCTTATATAGGAAATCCCAGAAAATAGTGCTAACTTCTAAAAATCATAGAAAATTATCTGTAACTCCAAATAAGATAAATTATATATGAAAAATGATCAGAAAAAATCCAATCTATCCATCTGTACCTTTTCCATGCATGTTAGAGCAACTTATAGCTACTGTTTAGGACAAATCATGTAAATGGCATTTGAATTTCCACATATGGAGTTTGAATTTGAATCTTGGATTCAAACCAACTTCATTTAACCTGTTGCTAGTTGCATTAGATCAAAACACATTCATATTGCCATGTCATAGCATGCATCATATTGTGCATTGCATTGATCGTGTTTCTTCTCTGTTTGCCGGTGTTGTCCCCCTCAGTAGACGTTGCTTCAACGATGCAATCGATGACACCGATGAAGAGCTATACTATCTTCGGAAGTGTCAGGCAAGCAAAACCCCCTTGTTCATTCCGATACAAACCCACTCTCTCGCTTCTGCTCTCTTTTACTGCATTAGGACAACAACGATTCAACTGTTACATGCTGCGGTAGTTGAACCCCTTTCCTCTGCTTGACCTGTCATTGCCACAGTAAATAGATGAAACCCACTAGCATGAGTAGGAGTTGTTTGAGCCCTATTGTGCCTACTCATTCATGCTTGTTTGTCATGCCTGCTATTGCTTAGAGTTAGTTGTGTCAGGTCTGATTCATCGGGGATGAATTGTAATGTGGTGAACATGTCCTACTGTTGAGAGCTAAGTGTGTGAACACGATTTGGTAAAGGTAGCGGTGAGAGGCCATGTAGGAGTACATGGTGGGTTGTCTCATTGCAGCCGTCCTCAGGAACCGAGTTCTGTGTTTGTGATCCATGAACAGTTACTACCACACATTGGAATGCTTAATTGCCCCTCTCGACTTATTAATCAACTTGATCTCTGTCCAGGAGTTGCAACTAGTTTCTGGTGTTTGTAGGTTGTGTTAGTAGTCTACCAAGTGGTACCCGGTACAGGTGGGCTTGGGACAGACTAGGCACCGTGGCACGGTGTACCAAGCGTAGATCCATCCATCGAGGTGGGCTTGGGAACCCTACACACATCATTTGGGGCCGTGAGCGACACCCCGGCCAGATCTCCTTGCAGATGGAACCCGAATAGGCGATAAACTTGGACGAGAGACTTGTGTGGTTAGTCAGGTCGTGGCCGACTCCCTCGCCAGGCTTCCGCTTGAAGGTTGCCGAGGTACACGACGTGTACATGGTGGTAAGTGGCGAGAGCGTGTGTGACGAAGTACACCCCTGCAGGGTTAATACGATCTATTCGAATAGCCGTGTATGCGGTAAAGGACTTCTGGGTTGCCTATAACAGTTCATAGACAAGTGAAAGTGGATACTCTAAAATGCGCAAGATAAGCGTGAGTGCTATGGATGGCGTTCTCGTAGGGAGACGGGAGCGAATCCATAGTGGTGTATTGATATGGTGAATATGTGGACTCGTGTGCGCCACCTCAAAAGAGTTACTTGCAGTCATAGTTCAGGATAGCCACCGAGTCAAAGCTGGCTTGCTGCAGTTAAACTCCACCACCCCCTTTGTTGATACCGATGCATATGTAGATAGTTCTGATGTAAGTCTTGCTGGGTACATTTGTACTCACGTTTTCTTATTTTATGTTTTGCAGAGAGACGTCAGTCTCGCTAGTAGTTCCGTGTGGACTTCGACGTTTAGCTTGATACCTCAGCTACGATCTTGTGCCCTCGGTAGGATCTGGTAGATAGTCAGGCTTCTCAGCCTTTTTCATTTGTAGATGTCTGTACTCAGACATGTTAAGCTTCCGCATGTGTTTGACTTGTATGCTCTGAATGTTGGGTCATGAGACCCATGTTTGTAATATCTGGCTCTTCGGAGCCTAATGAATAAATACCTGAGACGTAGAGTTATGCTGTGATGCCATGTTGTATTTACACATATCGAGCATATTGTGTGTATGATTGAAATGCTTGGTATGTGTGGGATCTGACAACCTAGTTGTTTATCCTTGGTAGCCTCTCTTATGGGGAAATGTAGTCTTGTGCTTCCATGAGCCATAGTAGTCTGCTACAGCCCGGTTCACCGTAGTCCTGCTAGCCTAGCACTACTGCCCCGGAACACTTGACTGGCCGGCATGTGTTTCACTTCGCTCCTGTGTCTGTCCCTTCGGGGAAATGTCACGCGGTGACATCCGGAGTCCTGCCTAGCCTGCTACAGCCCGGGTTCCCGGAGTCCTGTTAGCCCAGTGCTACAGCCCGGATTCGCACGCTGCTGATCGACATGCTCGATGTTGATTCATGTATGCCTCTCCCCGTAAGTTAGTGCCACTTTGGGTTCACGACTAGTCATGTCGGCCCGGGTTCTCTGTCATATGGATGCTAGCGACACTATCATATACGTGAGCCAAAAGGCGCAAACGGTCCCGGGCCATGGTAAGGCGACACCCGTGGGAATACCGTGCGTGAGGCCACAAAGTGATATGAGGTGTTACCGGCTAGATCGATGTGACTTGGAATCGGGGTCCTGACAGACATACACAGTAGGGACTGCGGGCACCACTCGTCGTCACGGACCCTCGTTGGCAAGGTGTTTCACAGTGGATTCTACTGGCCCACAACACTCAACGACGCGACTGAGTTGGTGAGGTCATGTGAGGCCTGCCAGTTCCATGCCAAGAAGATTCATCAGCCGGCTCAGGGCCTCCAGACCGTCCCACTCACATGGCCGTTCGCGGTCTGGGGGCTGGATATCTTGGGCCCGTTCTCTCGAGTGCCTGGGGTCTACCGCTACCTCTACGTCGCCATCGACAAGTTCACCAAGTGGGCAGAGGTAGAAGTCGTCCGCACCATCCAAGCTGGCTTCACGGTCAGGTTCATCAATGGTCTCGTGAGCCGTTTAGGGGTCCCCAACCGCATCATCACTGATAACGGCTCGCAGTTCACTAGTAATCTCTTCAAGACATATTGTGCTAACATTGGAACGCAGATCTGCTTGCTTCGGTGGCGCACCCTAGGAGCAATGGTTAGGTCGAACACGCCAACGCAGAGGTCCTGAAGGGCCTCAAGACCAGGACCTTCAAGAAGAAGCTCGAGGCCTACGGCATGGGCTGGTACGACGAGCTCCAGTCCGTGTTGTGGTCCATCCGCACCACCGCCACCAAGCCAACGGGCGAGACCCTGTTCTTCCTCGTCTACGGAGCAGAAGCGATCCTCCCTCACGAGGTCAAGCATCGCTCCGCACGGGTCCTGGTGTTTGATGAAACTCAGTAGGACGCCACGCGGGGGGTGGACCTCGTGCTAGGGGAGGAATGTCGCCGCGAAGCTGCACTGCGGGCGGCAAGGTATCACCAGGCACTGCGTCGGTACCACCCGCAACATCCGCCCCAGGACGCTCGAGGTGGGTGACGTCGTCCTGAGGCGGGTCCTCTCCAGGGAAGGGCTGCACAGGCTCTCACCCATGTCGGAGGGCCCGTTCAAGGTCGCCCATGTCTCCAGGCCTGGCGCCGCGCGCGTGGAGACACAGGACGTGGTACCCATCCAGAATGCCTGGAACATCCAGCACCTCCGGAAGTTCTACCCGTGAAGAAAGGCCCAGCGCCTGTGAAGAAGGCCCAGTGCCTGTGAAGATCTCCGCTCATGACACTCTCACGTAATAATGAGTGGGGCTGTACACTCCCCGGAGTCTCAGGAGTGCCGCCCTCGGGCCTCGGGGGCTCCCTCCCACGTCTAAGTGGCAGCACTTAGCTCCGCGCTGGTGAGAAGACATGAAGACTAGACTAGGTGCCGGACGCGGCTTTTCATTTGCTTTCCGTAGTTGGCTCGCCCCTCTTTAATCGAAGTTTGCTTCTGGAGTTCTTTGCTGGTTCGCCCCTTGATGGTTCCGCCGACTTCTGCCTTGGTTTCTGTTTGTTGTACTCTCTCTCATATTCCTCGTGAGGGGGCTGGACAAGTGCCCTCGTGAGCGTTTTCCCCTTTTTCTGCTTTTCGCGAGGGTGCCCTCGTGAGCGTTTCCCCTTTTTCTGCTTTTCGCGAGGCACCCTCGTTCGAGTCCACAAGCTGGCGCTTTCCTAATCCGTGCCCCACACTACTAGGAAAAGGGCTATAGATGATATGGCCACTAATGGCGCACCAGACATGTGGTGCGCCATTACTATATACTAATGGCGCACCATGTGTTGGTGCGCCATTAGTGTGAAAATACTAATGGTGCACCACATCCACGGTGCGCCATTAGTAAATTTTTTTTTTGATTTTTTCAAAACTACTAATGGCGCACCGTGGGATGGTGCGCCATTAGTAGTTCAACTAGTAATGGCGCACCATCCCACGATGCGCCATTAGTAATTATGTTTCAAAATTTTTTTTCAAATTTTTTTATTTTTATTTTTATTTTTTAAACTATTAATGGCGCACCGTGGGACGGTGCGCCATTACTAGTTCAACTACTAATGGCGCACCACTCCCACGGTGCGCCATTACTAGTTGAACTACTAATGGCGCACCACTCACAGGTGCGCCATTAGTAATTTTGTTACAAATTTTATTTCAAATTTTTTTATTTTTTTTGAAAAACTACTAATGGCGCACGGTTGGGGTGGTGCGCCATTACTAGTTGAACTACTAATGGCGCACCACCCCCACGGTGCGCCATTAGTAACTTGGCCCATTCCACCGAATGCACCCCCACCCCCCCCCCCCCCCCCCCCCCGTGGACCGCCTTTTCAGTTTTAAAAAAATAAAAGAAAATGATGGAAATGTCAAAAAAATAAAATAAAACAAGTTTCCCATGTGATATGTGGTCTAGTTGTTGGGAAAATTAACAAATATGAATTTCGACTTTATTTGCAAAATCTCTCTGGAATTTCTTAAAATGGGCATAACTTTTGCATACGAACTCGGATGAAAAAGTTTTTTATATGAAAAATCATCTACTCGAAAAGTTACATCCGAATTTAACCGGGGGAACCCCGTTAAACATTTTCAAAATCCTCAAAAACCTAACAGAAAAAAAGATATGGGGCTTTTAAGATCTGGAGAGGCAAAAAAATTCAAAAAAAAACAAACTTACTAATGGCGCACCTGCCCATGGTGCGCCATTACTATCTTCCCGCCTTCAAAATTCAAAATAAATTAGAAAAGTAAAAAAAAGTTACTAATGGCGCACCTGCCCATGGTGCGCCATTAGTATCTTCCCGCCTTCAAAATTCAAAATAAATCAAAAAAATAAAAAAATTACTAATGGCGCACCTGCCCATGGTGCGCCATTAGTATCTTCCCGCCTTCAAAATTCAAAATAAATAAAAAAATAAAAAAAATAGTAATGGCGCACCTGCCCATGGTGCGCCATTACTATGCCGTATATATGGCTGGGCGTGTCCTCTCCTCCTTACCTCTTCATTCTTCTCCTCCACTCCACCTCTCCTCCACTTCATCTCCTTCTCCCTCCTCTCCGGTGAGCTCCTCCTCCCTCCTCTCCGGTGAGTTCCTCCTCCCTCCTCTCCGGTGAGCTCCTCCTCCCTCCTCTCCGGTGAGCTCCTCCTCCCTCCTCTCCGGTGAGCTCCTCCTCCCTCCTCTCCGGTGAGCTCCTCCTCCCTCCTCTCTGGTGAGCTCCTCCTCCCTCCTCTCCGGTGAGCTCCTCCTCCCTCCTCTCCGGTGAGCTCCTACTCCCTCCTCTCCGGTGAGCTCCTCCTCCCTCCTCTTCGGTGAGCTCCCTTCATGGTTTCTCCTTCCTCCTCTCCGATGCTCCGGTGAACTCCTCTCCGGCGACCTCCTCCTCCTCTCCGGCGATGTAGGCGAGCACCTCTCCGGCGACCTCCTCCTCCTCCTCTCCGGCGATGTAGGCGAGCACCTCTCCGGCGACCTCCTCCTCCTCCTCTCCGGCGATGTAGGCGAGCACCTCTCCGGCGACCTCCTCCTCCTCTCCGGCGATGTAGGCGAGCACCTCTCCGGCGACCTCCTCCTCCTCCTCCTCTCCGGCGAACTCCTCTCCGGCAAAAGAACACGCCAAAAGAACGTACAAGATCCAAAAACAGGAACAAAATTTGAAATAATATCATGCAAAAAAACGAGCCAAAAAAAGCAAAAAATGGGCAAAAAAATCGCGATCCAGATCCAAATTCAAAATTCAAAAATAGCAATGGCGCACGGTGGGGGTTAGACGGTGCGCCACTACTATTTTCCCGCCTTCAAAATTCAAAAATACTAATGGCGCACCGTGGCCTATACTAATGGCGCACCAGTGGCCTATACTAATGGCGCACCGTGGCCTATACTAATGGCGCACCAGTGGCCTATACTAATGGCGCACCACTGGTGCGCCATTAGTAAAAAATACTAGTGGCGTGATGCTAGTGGTGCACCAGTGGTGCGCCATTAGTACGCAAAACTGGTGCGCCACTAGTAAGCCTTTTTCTAGTAGTGCCACGAGTATCGCGATACAAAGCGCAGGGTCAAGGCCAGCGGCGCCCGTGACCAAGGCTCGTGAGAACGTTAAGCCTCCTAACGAGTTTTTTGCAGTTTCTAAGCGCCTACCAGGCCAAGGGGGCCTCGACAGGCACTAGGCAGCGAGCACCTCGTGGAGAGGAGACTACTCCAAGCACATCAAGCTAAGTTACCCTTACATAAAACAACGGTGTTGCGACACAGCACAGGGACGATGAACATAGCATAACAACTAGGAAATCATAGTTCGTTGCACGCCCCTCCGGGGCCCCATACTGGTTTCTTTCTTGATACAGGAAGAAAAGGAAGAACAAGATAAAAGCGGCGCGTGCCCTCGTGGTGGACCGCGAAGGAGGGCTCATGGCGCTGACCCGAGCTCAGCCAGACCCCTCCTCGCGCTTCACAGGGGCGCGACGACGAGACGACCCGCTGCCACCTTCGAAGCGGGCGCGGCGGCTGGTCGTAACCACTGCTGCTGGAGCTGTCGCCGGGGGAAGAGCCGCCGTAGCTGGACGAGACGCGGTCGACGCCAAGGGCGGGTTCGCCCCCATCCTCCTCACGACCATCGCCAAGGCCGAGCACCTCGTCGCCGTCGTTCACCTCGGGGCAGCATCCGGCGCCGCGACCATCTTCCCCAAACACCCTCACGTAGAGGGTCGCATCGCCGTCGTACTTGAAATGAAGGGTGCACCGCCTACCCAGGCCGCGCACGGGCAAACGTCTACCAGCCGCGGGCCAGGGCTATGTTGCCCGCGGTGAAGACCTCAACCGCGACCCAAGAAGCCCTGCTGCAGCAGCCGTCCGCCTGCAGCCAGAGCCCGCCTGGATCCGCGGTCAACAGCTCGTCGACGAAGAAGCGCGGGAGCTGAAGCCAGTTGCCGGCCGGGTCCTCTGACCAGACGACGAACTCCGTCAGCACCTCCGCCGAGTGGAAGCGCGGCCGGGGAGGCCGCGCGACCACGACACGTCTCCTTTCATCGATAGGGCCGCCGCGACCGGGGCGACCCCCACCACACGAAGCGGCACCACCGCAGCCGCGAGGGGCTGTGGCTGGGGTCGCGGTGTGCTTGCGGGGATGGCCGCGTCCATGCTTGGGCACCGGAGAGCCGGGCCCCTCGCGAGGAGCCTTCCCCTTCTCTGCCGCGGAGAACCTTTTCGACGGCGCCATTGGTGTCGTTGCTAGCAATGGAGCAAGGGGGAAGAAGCGAGCGGAACGGGAAGAGATGGGCGACGGGGGCTCTGCCCCCTCCCCATTTATAGCAGGAGAAGGCCAACCAGCGCCCCCCACGATCACATGTAATAATGATGTTTCCTTGCATGTCGCAGGGACTTGTCAAGTCGGGCAGTTGCCGAGGCAGCATGGGGAAGCGGAGACGCCCATGTCCAATCAACCGCCACGCGTCGACCAGGGCCGCAGGCTGTTGAGGCCCGCGGCGCTCCGCACTTGCTCTTTGGCTCTGCCTCGAAGCCAAGTCCGAGCGCGCCTTGGGCCCGGGGGCTACTGTCGATGTTCTGGGAATAGGGGTCCCCAGACCCTCCTGCCTGCAGCCCACGGCGTGGCTCTGCGAGCGGGCCCGTATGGCCCATCTTCACCAACAAGCACTCAAGACCCTCGCGAGGGGCCAAGCCTCGCGAGGCGGACGATGCAAGACCTCCTCGGGAGCGGCCTCACCAAGCCAGCTCGCGAGGGGCGGAGAGATCAAGGCAAGGCAAACCTCTCGAGGTTCTCATGATGTGAGCCATGACGATCGAGACCAGGCGGGCGCCAGGAGGGTGCCAGCGCATGCAGTGTTCTTGTTTCCTCTTTGGTGCTAAGGGGGCAAGCGCAGACGAGGAGTACCGAGGCGTCAAGCAAAGGTTTCCACATCGGTGCAACGAGACCAAGACCAGCAGGACGGCAGGACGGAGGTCACCGTGGAGCCCAAGGCAGTGTGACCACGAGAGCCTTTTGCAGGCGAAGACCACCTTTAGTCAGGATAAGCTGTACTAGCTATCCCCATTCAAATTGGCCATTGTGGGATCCCTTCCCGCTCAATATTTGGGAAGAGCACCGGGGCCTCAATAAATAGGACTAGTCACCACAGTAGGAGGGACATCAAATCCTCACCCACTCACACCCACCAAGCACAAGAACACCTCTCCTCCGGCGGTTGTTCTTCCCCTTGTACTGTTCATCCTCAGCCCAAGAGGCAATCCACCACCACACACTGGAGTAGGGTATTACACCACAACGGTGGCCCGAACCAGTATAAATCCTGTGTCCCTTGTGTTGCGAGTTCGTCGAGCTAGCCTTTGAGATCGTGGAGTGTGTGAGGGCGTGATCTGTGAGGGAGAGACCTTCGCGCGCACCCCAGAGTTCGAACCTTAAGGGTTTTGCCGGAACCCGAGATCCGACAGATTCCACCTCACGCGAGTCCTTATGGACGGCGGCAGCTGTCTCAATCTGCTTTATCAGGATACCGTCCGTAAAATGGGCATCGATCCATCAAGAATCAAGCCCACTAAAACCACCATTAAAGGGGTAATACCCAACATAGAGGCCTGTTGCACAGGATCCATAGTGCTGGAAGTCGTGTTCGGCTCACCGGATAACTTCCGGAGCGAAGACCTGATCTTCGACATTTTCCCGTTTCGTAGTGGCTATCATGCACTACTCGGACGAACCGCTTTCGCCTGTTTCAATGCAGTCCCAAAGCTCAAGATGCCTGGACCACGTGGCTTTATAACAGTCAATGGAAACATGGAGCGCTCCTTCCGTACAGAGGAGCATACCGCGGCCCTCGCAGCCGAGGTGTAGTGGGGCCTCGCTAAGTCGAATACTACACTGGTGGTCAAGCCCCCGAACACTGTTAAACAAGCCTGGTCTACCCCGTAGAACAACAGTGTGGCTCATCCAGAGCTAGATTAACAATCCGGCTTCCATCAATGCCCCAGCCTGATAGCAGCATACGTACTGCGCGTACATAACTACGCGTTAAAAATACCATGGGCAAGGACGAAGGCAGGTTAAACATACGGTCCACGGTACGGCTCGACCCTATCGGGATCTTCATATTCCTCCACCTTTTTCTTCTTGTTTTTATTTTTCAGGTTCTTTACAACCCACATCAATTTCCGGTGGTAACAAGGCCCCCCTTCTAGGCCCCTTATGCATCCTCGTCTATTGATCCTATCAAAGGATAATACACGAAGGCGAAAAGCGGCGCAGACGTGCGGCAGAGTGTCCAAAGGATCTTCAAGATCATATTTTTAATTTTAGGACCTGTATGCAGCTTTCCCTTGTCTTCGGCATGTAAAATAGCCGTGACGCTTATCGCATCTTCTGTAAAAATACGTTTTGACGTAATAATCAGACTATAATGGAAACAGTTTTCGCCCAACCCCGTTCGGTATTGGCTTATTTTTTAAATTCTGTTTTTCCACTTCACGTCCGAATTGGCATATACACCTTGGTACGACTTAAATCGCTAGGGGCTCTATTCAAGCCACATATGTATCTTCAACAATAGAAAGTCCGAACACTCTTAGAGTACACTTCGGCGTCCCGAATACTGCATTATATGCATCGGCTCCGAATCATGTCTTTGGTCAATAGTTGGGTTGCCCGGCTCCTGTGCTTGCTACCTTACGTTCCGTTTTCGGCTAAGGTAGTGAAGGGAGAACTACTGCGATTGTGTTTCCGGCTGGCCCGGTCAAGCACCTGAGTAGAGAAAGCCGAAAACTGATTGTCGTGATGCGGCGAGAGCTGGTCAACAATTCGGCGACCTATTAAATCTCTAGCGATTTCTTCCGTATTACACGAAGGACTGGCTCTTCCCAGTCACGTGCTTAAGGCATCCTAGTTCAGATAGCTGCATGCGCACCAGGGGCTATCTTACTGTCCCATTGTCAAGCTCCTATGGCTAAGTGAGAGTGATAAAGTTGCATAGTCCGATTCCCTTGTTTGCCGCACTGACACCTCCTTTTACGGACCAAGACGTTGGGTCAAGTGTGGCTATGTGCTACCCCGAACACCCCCGTAGTATCTATGTGGGGGCCGAAGCCGACGACTGGCAAACTCTCAAAGATAAAAACGGCCGCACAGGACGAAAAGCAATTTAAGATAACAGGCACAAATATATTACAAAAGCCTCGGTTTATAATACAATGTCTGGGTAGCTCGGATACAGTTACTTGAACATAATATCCTTTGAGCATTGGCCCTCTAACAAAAGGGCACCCTCAAGGACATCGTCGAAGTTGCGCTCCGGCTTGTGCTGGACCTTCCCTCCGGGCGGACCCTCAACCGCCACGTCGGCGGCCTTCATCTTCGCCAAGTGCATCTTGACACGGGCAAAGGCCATCCGCGCACCCTCAATACATGTCGAGCGCTTCATTGCCTCTATTCGGGGCAAAGCGTCACCGAGTCGCTTGACCAGGCCGAAGTAGCTGCTCGGAATGGGTCCGGCTGGCCATAGCCAGACTATGATGTCCTACATGGCCAAACCAGACATCCTATGCAGCTCCTCCAGCTGCATCATCTGATTGTTCGGTAGCGCTGGTCGCTCCGGCGCCAAGAACTGCGATCAGAAGAGCTTCTCCGTTGCATTCCCTTCTTGGGCCCGGAAATGCTGTGCGGCGTCAGCGGCACTCCTTGGGAGAACCGCAAAGGCGTCTGGAGCACTCCACAGTCGATTTAGAAAAGTATATCTTGGACCACCGAATATACTCTGTAAAAGAAAGGGCTTACCAGCCGCTATATGTCCAGCCTGCTTGATCTCCTCGCGAGCCGCTCAGGACTCGCCCCGCGCATCCTTTGCCTCTTGAAGAGCCTTGTTGAGTTAGGCCGCTTGGGCTTTATTACTCTCCTCTAGAGCCTCACACTTGTTGACGGTGTCTTGAAGCGCCTATTCCACTTCGGTCACCCGCTCCTCATACTTGCGACGGGTAACCTGCCCGGCCTCTAAATCCGCAGCTGCTTTGTCAGCAGCCGCTTTGCTTGCCTCCGCCTCATTCTTGGCTTCGGCAAGGGCACTCTTAAGGGTTTCGACCTCGGTCGCGCTGCCTGCAATCATAAACATAGCAGCACATGAGCTCAAACCCTGATTTTGCATTGCAACTTTGGCTCGTCAGGGGACTTTTAAAAGCATACCTTGGGTCTCATCGAACCGCTTGTTAATACAGTCGATCTCATCATCAGCCAGCTTCAGTTTACACTAGAGTTCCGAAACTTCAGCGTCCTTGGCTGAAGCCGCTAACAGGGAAGCCTATTCATAAAAATAGATAAGTACGTTATCTCCGGCAAATATTTGATCCTCTGTCTGCCCCCTTCTTCCAAAGAGAAGAACAGAGTCTCGGGGGCTACTATCTATATCCAGGCATCTTTCTTATATGAAAAGCGACTAAAGATACTACATTACATACCTTAAAGCCTGTTAGCTGGCTAGTGAACGCTTTGTTTAGTCCGCTTTTGGCGGACTAAACCTTTTCAACCACTGTACCCATCAGGGCACGGTGTTCATCCACGACGGAAGCACGACGAAGTGCTTCCCTCAAGGTGTCCGGCGCCTCCAGATTGATGGAGGTCACCGGTGGAGTCGGCACTCCCCCCTCTTTCGAAGGGGGCTGCTCGCTCGGGTCCGGAGCCGTGTGGGTCTCCGGAGCAGTATTCGGCTGGGAGCCGGACTGGTCAAAGCCCCCGCCGTCAGTCTCCATGGGGATTACGCCCCCCATGTTTCCGACAGCCGAGGCATTACCCTCTGGCGCCATTTCCGCAGTCTTCCGCACCTCTCCCTGGCCCGGAGAGGTCCTCTGGGACAACACATTGGTGTCGTCCGTGGCATGAGGCGGAGAGGCTCGCGGGGGCGTTTCACTCTCCATCATCTCCAGTGCCGGAGAATTCCCCAAAGACGATGATTGTTGGGGGAGATCACGGGCCGGACTGAAACACATAGATGATATGTCATCCTACAATTTATAAAAGGCTGGATATATGCAGTATCTTTGAATACTTACTATTCGGCCAGGGGCTTCGGCCTGGGGTGCCACTCAGGACGGCTTCGGTGTTCGACTCTGAATTGTCCGAAAGGGAGAGCTTCCCCTTCTTGGACGCCTCCGCTGATACGTCTCCAACGTATCTATAATTTTTGATTGTTCCATGCTATTATATTATCTGTTTTGGATGTTTATGGGCTTTATTAAACACTTTTATATTATTTTTGGGACTAACCTATTAACCCAGAGCCCAGTGCCAGTTCCTGTTTTTTCCCTTGTTTCAGTGTTTGAAAGAAAAGGAATATCAAACGGAGTCCAAACAGAATGAAACCTTCGGGAGAGATATTTTTGGAACGGAAGCAATCCAGGAGACTTGGAGTGCAAGTCAGGGGATCAACGAGGAGGGCACGAGGCAGGGGGCGCGCCCTCCACCCTCATGGGCCCCTCGTGGCTCCCCTGACCGACTTCTTTCGCCTATATATGTCCATATACCCTAAAAACATCGGGGAACAGAATAGATCGGGAGTTCCGCCGCCGCAAGCCTCTGTAGCCACCAAAAACCAATCAGGGCCCTGTTCCGGCACCCTGCCGGAGGGGGGATCCCTCACCTATGGCCATATTCATCATCCCGGCGCTCTCCATGACAAGGAGGGAATAGTTCACCCTCGGGGCTGAGGGTATGTACCAGTAGCTATGTGTTTGATCTCTCTCTCTCTCTCTCTCGTGTTCTTGAGGTGATACGATCTTGATGTATCGCGAGCTTTTCTATTGTAGTTGGATCTTATGATGCTTCTCCACCTCTACTCTCTTGTAATGGATTGAGTTTTCCCTTTGAAGTTATCTTATCGGATTAAGTCTTTAAGGATTTGAGAACACTTGATGTATGTCTTGCCGTGCTTATCTGTGGTGACAATGGGATATCACGTGATCCACTTGATGTATGTTTTGGTGATCAACTTGCGGGTTCCGCCCATGAACCTATGCATAGGGGTTGGCGCACGTTTTTGTCTTGACTCTCCGGTAGAAACTTTGGGGCACTCTTTGTAGTACTTTGTGTTGGTTGAATAGATGAATATGAGATTGTGTGATGCATATCATATAATCATACCCATGGATACTTGAGGTGACATTGGAGTATCTAGGTGACATTAGGGTTTTGGTTGATTTGTGTCTTAAGGTGTTATTCTAGTACGAACTCTATGATAGATCGAACGGAAAGAATAGCTTCATGTTAATTTACTACTGACTCTTGAATAGATCGATCAGAAAGAATAACTTTGAGGTGGTTTCGTACCCTACCATAATCTCTTCGTTTGTTCTCCGCTATTAGTGACTTTGGAGTGAATCTTTGTTGCATGTAGAGGGATAGTTATATGATCCAATTATGTTATTATTGTTGAGAGAACTTGCACTAGTGAAAGTATGAACCCTAGGCCTTGTTTCAACGCATTGCAATACCGTTTGTGCTCACTTTTACCACTTGCTACCTTGCTGTTTTTATATTTTCAGATTACAAAAACCTATATTTATCATCCATATTGCACGTGTATCACCATCTCTTCGCCGAACTAGTGCACCTATAATATTTGCCATTGTACTGGGTGTGTTGGGGACACAAGAGACTCTTTGTTATTTGGTTGCAGGGTTGTTTGAGAGAGACCATCTTCATCCTACGCCTCCCACGGATTGATAAACCTTAGGTTATCCACTTGAGGGAAATTTCCTATTGTCCTATAAACCTCTGCACTTGGAGGCCCAACAATGTCTACAAGAAGAAGGTTGCATAGTAGACATCAAGCTCTTTTCTGGCGCCGTTGCCGGGGAGGTGAGTGCTTGAAGGTATATCTTTAGATCTTGCAATCGAATCTTTTTGTTTCTTGTTTTATCACTAGTTTCGTCTATAAAAGAAAACTACAAAAAAATGGAATTGAGTTTGCCTCATACGCTTCATCTTTTTAATATCTTTCGTGAGTATGATGGAAAGGAAAATTGTGCCAAAGTGCTAGAAGAAGAATGCATTAGAATGTTTGGCACTAAATATTTGAATGATGAGCATGATTGCAATGTTGTTAGTATGAATTCTTTGAATACCCATGATGCTAATGATATGCAAAGCCACAAGCTTGGGGAAGCTATGTTTGCTGAAGATGATATTTTTTATCCCCCAAGTTTTGATGAGCAAATTTACTATGATGAAAGCATGCGTCCTATCTATGATGATTATTGTGATGACACGTATGCTATAAAGAATAATTATAACCATGAAACTTGTCATCTTGATCTTAATTTTCAGTCACATGATAGTTATTTTGTTGAGTTTGCTCCCACCACTACTCATGAGAATAAATTTGCTTATGTGGAGAGTAGTAAAATTTCTATGCTTGTGGCTCATGAAAAGAATGCTTTAGGTGCTGGTTATATTGTTGAATTCATTCATGATTCTACTGAAAATTATTATGAGGGAGGAATATATGCTTGTAGGAATTGCAATAATATCAAGTTTCCTCCTTTTGTGCTTAAAGTTTTGAAGTTATGCTTGTTTTGCCTTCCTATGCTAGTTGATTATTATTCCCATAAGTTGTTTTCTCAACAAATCCCTATGCATAGAAAGTGGGTTAGACTTAAATGTGCTAGTCATATTCTCCATGATGCTCTCTTTATGTTTCAATTCTTATCTTTTATGTGAGCATCATTGAAATCATCATGCCTAGCTAGGGGCGTTAAACGTTAGCGCTTGTTGGGAGGCAACCCAACTTTATTTTAGTTTCTTGATTTTTGGTTCAGTTTAGGAATAAATAATCCATCTAGCTTCTATTTAGATGTGGTTTTGTGTTTTAATTAGTGTTTGTTCCAAGTAGAACCTTTGGGAAGACTTGAGTGAAGTCTTTATGATCATGCTGTAAAAAACAGAAACTTTAGCGCTCACGAGATTAGCTTAAATTTTTTAATGGAAAGTGATATTTAGTTGATTATTTTTGCAGATGATTACTAGACAAATTCCTCAGGTCCACAAATTTATTTTAGAATTTTTGGAGTTCCATAAGTATACGTTAGATACAGATTACTACAGACTGTTCTGTTTTTGACAGATTCTGTTTTCTATGTGTTGTTTGCTTATTTTGATGAATCTATGAGTAGTATCGGAGGGTATGAACCATATAGAAGTTGGAATACAGTATATATTACACCAATATGAATTTAGAGTGAGTTCACAACAGTACCTAAGTGGTGATTTAATTTCTTATACTAACGGAGCTTACGAGTTTTCTGTTATGTTTTGTGTTGTGAAGTTTTCAAGTTTTGGGTAAAGATTCGATGGACTATGGAATAAGGAGTGGCAAGGGCCTAAGCTTGGGGATTCCCAAGGCACCCCAAGGTAATACTCAAGGATAACCAAGCGACTAAGCTTGGGGATGCCCTGGATGGCATTCCCTCTTTCGTCTTCGTTCATCGGTAACTTTACTTGGAGCTATATTTTTATTCACCACATGATATGTGTTTTGCTTGGAGCGTCATTTTATTTTCTTTTGTTTTGCTTTCTATTTGAATAAAATACCAAGATCTGAAATTCTTAAATGTTAGAGAGTCTTCACATAGTTGCATAATTATTAAACTACTCATTGATCTACACTTATATCTTTCGGAGTAGTTTGTCGGTTGCTCTAGTGCTTCACTTATATCTTTTAGAGCATGACGGTGGTTTTATTTTTAAAAAATAGATGAACTCTCGTGCTTCACTTATATTATTTTGAGAGTCCTAAACAGCATGGTAATTTGCTTTGGTTATGAAACTAGTCCTAATATGATAGGCATCCAAGATGGGTATAATAAAAACTTTCATATAAAGTGCATTGAATACTATGAGAAGTTTGATACTTGATGATTGTTTTGAGATATGAAGATGGTGATATTAGAGTCATGCTAGTTGAGTAGTTTTTAATTTGAGAGATACTTGTGTTAAAGTTTGTGATTCCCGTAGCATGCACGTATGGTGAACCGTTATGTGATGAAATCAGAGCATGATTTATTTATTGATTGTCTTCCTTATGAGTGGCGGTCGGGGACGAGCGATGGTCTTTTCCTACCAATCTATCCCCCTAGGAGCATGCGCGTAGTACTTCATTTCGATAACTAATAGATTTTTGCAATAAGTATGTGAGTTCTTTATGACTAATGTTGAGTCCATGGATTATACGCACTCTCATCCTTCCACCATTGCTAGCCTCTCTAATACTGCGCACCTCTTCGCCGGTATCATATACCCACCATATACCTTCCTCAAAACAGCCACCATACCTACCTATTATGGCATTTCCATAGCCATTCCGAGATATATTGCCATGCAACTTTCCACCATTCCGTTTATTATGACACGCTCCATTGCCATATTGCTTTGCATGATCATGTAGTTGACATTGTATTTGTGGCAAAGCCACCTTCATAATTCTTTCATACATGTCACTCGTGAGTCATTGCACATCTCGGTACACCGCCGGAGGCATTTATATAGAGTCATATTTTGTTCTAAGTATTGAGTTGTAATTCATGAGTTGTAAGTAAATAAAAGTGTGATGATCATCATTATTAGAGCATTGTCCCAGTGAGGAAAGGATGATGGAGACTATGATTCCCCCACAAGTCGGGATGAGACTCCGGACTAAAAAAAAGAGGCCATAAAAAAAAAGAGAAAAAGAGAGAAGGGACAATGCTACTATCCTTTTACCACACTTGTGCTTCAAAGTAGCACCATGATCTTCATGATAGAGAGTCTCTTATGTTGTCACATTCATATACTAGTGGGAATTTTTCATTATAGAACTTGGCTTGTATATTCCAATGATGGGCTTCCTCAAAATGCCCTAGGTCTTCGTGAGCAAGCGAGTTGGATGCACACCCACTTAGTTTCTTTTGTTGAGCTTTCATACACTTATAGCTCTAGTGCATCTGTTGCATGGAAATCCCTACTCACTCACATTGATATCTATTGATGGGCATCTCCATAGCCCGTTGATACGCCTAGTTGATGTGAGACTATCTTCTCCTTTTTTGTCTTCTCCACAACCACCATTCTATTCCACCTATAGTGCTATGTCCATGGCTCACGCTCATGTATTGCGTGAAGATTGAACAAGTTTGAGAACATCAAAAGTATGAAACAATTGCTTGGCTTGTCACCGGGGTTGTGCACGATTTAAATATTTTGTGTGATGAAGATAGAGCATAGCCATACTATATGATTTTGTAGGGATAGCTTTCTTTGGCCATGTTATTTTGAGAAGACATGATTACTTAGTTAGTACGCTTGAAGTATTATTATTTTCATGTCAAGATTAAACTTTTGTCTTGAATCTTATGGATTTGAATATTCATGCCACAATAAAGAAAATTACATTGAGAAATATGCTAGGTAGCATTCCACTTCAAAAATTATGTTTTTATCATTTACCTACTCGAGGATGAGCAGGAATTAAGCTTGGGGATGCTGATACGTCTCCAACGTATCTATAATTTTTGATTGTTCCATGCTATTATATTATCTGTTTTGGATGTTTATGGGCTTTATTAAACACTTTTATATTATTTTTGGGACTAACCTATTAACCCAGAGCCTCGAAGAAAAGGAATATCAAACGGAGTCCAAACGGAATGAAACCTTCGGGAGAGATATTTTTGGAACGGAAGCAATCCAGGAGACTTGGAGTGCAAGTCAGGGGATCAACGAGGAGGGCACGAGGCAGGGGGCGCGCCCACCCCCTGGGCGCGCCCTCCACCCTCGTGGCCCCTCGTGGCTCCCCTCACCGACTTCTTTTGCATATATATGTCCATATACCCTAAAAACATCAGGGAACAGAATAGATCGGGAGTTCCGCTGCCGCAAGCCTCTATAGCCACCAAAAACCAATCGGGACCCTATTCTGGCACCCTACCGGAGGGGGGATCCCTCACCTGTGGCCATCTTCATCATCCCGGCGCTCTCCATGACGAGGAGGGAGTAGTTCACCCTCGGGGCTGAGGGTATGTACCAGTAGCTATGTGTTTGATCTCTCTCTCTCTCTCTCTCTCGTGTTCTTGAGGTGATACGATCTTGATGTATCGCGAGCTTTGCTATTATAGTTGGATCTGATGATGCTTCTCCCCCTCTACTCTCTTGTAATGGATTGAGTTTTCCCTTTGAAGTTATCTTATCGGATTAAGTCTTTAAGGATTTGAGAACACTTGATGTATGTCTTGTCGTGCTTATCTGTGGTGACAATGGGATATCACGTGATCCACTTGATGTATGTTTTGGTGATCAACTTGCGGGTTCCGCCCATGAACCTATGCATAGGGGTTGGCACACGTTTTCGTCTTGAATCTCCGGTAGAAACTTTGCGGCACTCTTTGAAGTACTTTGTGTTGGTTGAATAGATGAATATGAGATTGTGTGATGCATATCGTATAATCATACCCACGGATACTTGAGGTGACATTGGAGTATCTAGGTGACATTATGGTTTTGGTTGATTTGTGTCTTAAGGTGTTATTCTAGTACGAACTCTATGATAGATCGAACGGAAAGAATAGCTTCATGTTATTTTACTACGGACTCTTGAATAGATTGATCAGAAAGAATAGCTTTGAGGTGGTTTCGTACCCTACAATAATCTCTTCATTTGTTCTTCGCTATTAGTGACTTTGGAGTGACTCTTTGTTGCATGTTGAGGGATAGTTATATGATCCAATTATGTTATTATTGTTGAGAGAACTTGCACTAGTGAAAGTATGAAACCTAGGCCTTGTTTCAATGCATTGCAATACCGTTTGTGCTCAATTTTACCACTTGCTACCTTGCTGTTTTTATATTTTCGGATTACAGAAACCTATATCTATCATCCATATTGCACATGTATCACCATCTCTTCGCCAAACTAGTGAACCTATACAATTTACCATTGTATTGGGTGTGTTGGGGACACAAGAGACTCTTTGTTATTTGGTTGCAAGGTTGTTTGAGAGAGACCATCTTCATCCTACGCCTCCCACGGATTGGTAAACCTTAGGTCATCCACTTGAGGGAAATTTGCTACTGTCCTACAAACCTCTGCACTTGGAGGCCCAACAACGTCTACAAGAAGAAGGTTGCGTAGTAGACATCATCCGCCTCGAGGTCCGCGGAAGCCCCCCTTTTCTTCTTTCCCCCCTTAAGGGGAGAATTGCTCTCCTCCTCTTCCTGTTCGTCTTCATCTCCCTCGTGGGAGGAGAGAACTTTGGTATCTTCGGACGCTATGTCTGAAGTACCTTTACGACGAAGGCCACTTCGGGCCTCCTTGCCCTTCTTCTTGGCCTTCTTCTCCGGCGCCTGGTATGGCGCCGGAACCAGCATCTTCATCAGAAGAGGAATAGCTGGGTCCTCGGGAAGTGGAGCCGGACACTAGATTCGCTCCGCCTTCTTCGTCCAGCCCTGAAGGATAAAGGGAAGGCTTAGCATAGTCCTTGGATCTACAAGTTGAGGATATGTTTGGAAATTTCAAAAAATTACTAGAGTAGCTGGATGAGCGCGGTTGAGGACGAGGTCTTCGGTCGTTTCCGACCACGACTTCTGGGCCTTGAAAAGTAGCTTCCATATGTCTTCGTGCATTGTGCCGAAGAACCGCTGCAGGGTCAGGGGACTGGCCGAATCAAACTCCCACAAATGGAGAGTCCGGCGTTGGCAGGGGAGAATCCGGCAAAAAAGCATCACCTGGATCACGTTGGCATGACTAGTGTTCTTCTCTATCATGCTCTTGACGCGCTTTTGCAGCGTCATCACCTTGTCAGATGACGCCCAATCCAGGCCCTTGTTAATCCATGAAACGAGCCGCATTGGAGGACTGGATTTGAACTCCGGAGTGGCGGCCCATGTGGCGTCACGAGGCTCTGTGATGTAGAACCACTCCTGTTGCCATCCCTTCACCGTCTCTACGAAGGTTCCCTTTGGCCAGGTGACGTTGGGGAGCTTGCTCACCATTGCGCCGCCACACTCCGCGTGTTGACCCTCGACCACTTTCGGCTTCACGTTGAAGACCTTGAGCCACATGCCGAAGGGGGGGGGAATGCGGAGGAACGCCTCACACGACGATGAATGCCGAGATGTTGAGGAAGGAATCCGGGGCTAGATCATGGAAATCTAGCCCGTAATAGAACATGAGCCCGCGGACGAAGGGGTGGAGAGGAAACCCTAGCCCGCGAAGGAAGTGGGGGATGAACATTACCCTCTCATTGGGCTCCGGGGTGGGAATGATCTGCTTTTTGGTAGGGAGCTGGTGGGCGATTTCCTTGGCAAAATACCTGGCTTCCCGGAGTTCCTTGATGTTCCCCTGCGTGACGGAGGAGGCCATCCACTTGCCCTACGCTCCAGATCAGGACATGGCTGGAGTGTTTGCTGGGGACAGAAGGGATTGAAACTTGGGCGCTGGAGCTCGAGGGCAGATGGGCTGCGGAGGAAGAAGGCGTGGGGTAAAAAGATGGATCCTTATCTTCTTATAAAGGCAGTGAATATCAAGCGTCCCCCCACAAGCCTTAAAACTCACCTATTCCCAAGTGGTTGTGCGAATGGCACGGTTGGATTACCCAAACCCGTATTGATGAGAATCCCGCAATAAGGGGACATGATCTCTGCTTTGACAAGACATGTCAATGAAGACCGTGCCTCGAAACGCGAAGCAGGAGGCTAAAAACGGTTCAAAATAATAATAAGGCCGAAACACAACGCCTCGCCGGAAAAGCTGTCAGAAGACATAACCTATTTTTGTTTAAGTATTATGCCCTTGTGGTTCAGGGTTGTAACTATTATACAGAGCCGGATATAGTTCTTTTGGTCAACTACTTTGAAGTGTTCGGAGGAATAACCCGCCTTGCAATGCCGAAGGCAATCTGCACGCCGAACACATCGTCATTGAAGCCTGGTTCAGGGGCTACTGAGGGAGTCCTAGATTAGGGGGGTCCCCGGGTGTCCGGGCTATATGACGTGGGTCATGAAGATACAAGATAGAAGGCTTTCCCCTGTGTCCGGATGGGACTCTCCTTTGCGTGGATGGCAATCTTGGCATTCGGATATGAAGATTCCTTTCTCTGTAAACCGACTCTGTACAACCCTAGGCCCCTCCAGTGTCCATATAAACCGGAGGGTTTAGTCCGTGGTGGTCACAATCATACAAGCTAGACATCTAGGGTTTAGCCATTACGATCTCGAGGTAGAACAACTCTTGTAACCCCTGTACTCATCAAAGTCAATCAAGTAGGAAGTAGGGTATTACCTCCATTAAGAGGGCCTAAACCTGGGTAAACATCGGGTCCCCTGCCTCCTGTTACCTTTGATCCTCAGACGCACAGTTCGGGACCCCCTACCCGAGATCGGCCGGTTTTGACACCGACAGGGACCACATTGAAGCGGGCGAAAGAGGTTCTTCCGAGCAGTGCATGGTAACCACTGCGGAAGGGGACGATGTCAAAGATCAAGTCTTCGCTTCGGAAGTTGTCCGGCGAGCCAAAGAACACTTCCAATGTTATGGAGCCTGTGCAACGGGCTTCCACACTAGGGATTACTCCTTTTAAAGGTGGTTTTGGTGGGCTTGGTTCTTGACGGATCAATACCCATTTTGCAGACCGTGTCCTGATAGAGCAGATTAAAACTGCTACCGCCGTCCATAAGGACTCGTGTGAGATGGAATTCGTCGACGATTGGATCGAGGACCAAGGCCGCCGAACCTCCGTGACGGGTACTGGTTGGGTGATCCTTACGATCGAAGGCGATTGGACAGGCTGACTAGGGGTTGAATTTTGGGGCGACCGGCTCTACGGTGTAGACGTCCCTTAGCACACGCTTGCGCTCCCTCTTTGGGATATGTGTAACGTATATCATATTCACCTTTTTATCTCGGGGGGGGGGGGATTTCTTCTGTCCCCCTGTGTTCTGTGGGCGAGGCTCTTCATCTTCGTCCTCACTGGGTGGCCCTTTCCCCTTATTTTCGGTGTTTATCTTACCGGCCTATTTGAAAACCCAACAATTTCTATTGGTGTGATTGGCAGGCCTGTCAGGGGAGCCATGAATCTGGCAAGGCCAATCGAGTATCCTGTCCAAACTGGATGGGCTATCCTTCTTTCCTTTGAATGGATTCTTCCACTAACCGGGTTTGGAGCCACTGAATCTGGTGTTCACCGCCATATCTTCGGTATTTTCATTGTTGTTTCGACGCTTGTTTTTGTTGTGTCATGGCCTACCATTGTCGTCGCTGGCTTCGGAGGTGCCGGGGTCGCTGGTGTTGTTGCTTCTGCGAGCTAGCCAGCTATCTTCTCCCACGCAAAAGCGGGTCATGAGTGCGGTGAGGGCTGCAATGGACTTTGGCTTTTCTTGGCCGATGTGTCGGGCAAGCCACTCATCCCAGACACTGTGTTTAAAGGCCGCGAGGGCTTAGGCATCACGACAATCGACAATTTGGTTCTTTTTTATTAAGAACCTGGTCCAGAGCTTCCGGGCTGACTCTCCGGGTTGCTGGACTATGTGACTAAGGTCATCGGCGTCCGGAGGCCAGACATAGGTGCCTTGGAAGTTGTCTCTAAAGGCATCCTCCAAATCTTCCCAGCTACCAATAGAGTTTTCTGGGAGATTGTTTAACCAGTGCTGTGCTGGTCCCTTGAGCTTCAGGGGGAGGTACTTGGTGGCGTGGAGATCATCACCACGAGTCATGTGAATATGGAGAAGAAAATCTTCGATCCATACAACGGGATCTGTCGTTCCATCATATGATTCAATGTTTATCGGTTTGAACCCTTCTGGGAACTGGTGCTCCATTACCTCATCCGTGAAGCATAAGGGGTGTGTGGCGCCTCTGTATCGCGCGACACCGTGATGGAGTTCGGATGACGTCTATATGCGGTTTTCGGCCCGGGTGAGGTTGTGCTTATCGCGCCAGGCATGATGGTCGTCCTCTCATGTTGGGGCGCGCCCCTTGATCCGTAGATTGATTTAGTCTAACCGGCTCTATTGTCCAGGTCCTGTCGTAGGTTGTAGCTATATCCTGGAGCCGCTGTCTCTCTACCTCTAAGGCGGGGTGGTGCGGGGTGGTATTCGGCTTGAGTAGCCGCTCTGTCCCATCCGCGCGGTGGCCGGTCTGGTTCATCAGCGCGGTCGTGTCTTGACGGTATTGGCTTGAGGGCCTCATCATCGAATTGTGGTAGTCGCCGATGCTTCAGATAACTTCTTGGTGGGCATTGAAAACCATACTCTTCGGCAGCTAGGACCTGGGTCCATTTGTCGTTGAGCGTAACCTATTCAGCTTGGAGTTGTTGTTGCTTCTTTTTTAGGCTTCTCGCCATGGCGATTAGCTGGCGCTTTAAAGCTCTCCTGCTCAATTGATTCCACTAGCACGATGAAGTCCTCGTCGTCGAGGCTCACGTCATCTTCGGAGGGTGGTAGATAGTTGCTATCCTCCGAGTCCTCGTTCCCGACCAGATCGTCAGGGTTAACTTGCCCCTCCTCCCAATCGTCATGTTCGGATGTTGGCTCGACGGGGGCTTCGGGGTCTTTTGCATTATCCGGAGTATTATTGTCTCTGGTGCCAGTATTACTGTCTTTCGCGACGCGATTTTGAACGGCGCCGCTGACGTCAACACTTTGATGGTGCCTCGACAGGCTCGTCCTCGACTGGATCCTTCTTGCCGTCGCCGTCATCTTCTTTGGGTGTGTCCACCATATAAACGTCATATGAGGAGGTGGCCGTCCAACGTCCGGTAAATGGCGGGTCTTGGCCTTGTTCGTCTCCAGCATCGACATTCATACCATCGATGTCTTCGGAGGCGTAGTCCAGTGATACATCCATTTTGCATCATGCTTTTATATCGATATTTATTGCATTATGGGTTGTTATTACACATAATGTCACAATACTTATGCCTATTCTCTCTTATTTTACACTCTTTACATAAAGAGGGAGAATGCCGGCAGCTGGAATTCTGGGCTGGAAAAGGAGCAAATATTAGAGACCTATTCTGCACAACTCCAAAAGTCCTAAAACTCCACGGAAGTTATTTTTGGTAATAATAAAAAATACTGAGCGAAGAAAATACCAGAGGGGGCCCACACCCTGGCCACGAGGGTGGGGGCGCGTCCTACCCCTTGGCCGCGCCCCCTACCTCGTGGGCCCCATGGTGGCCCTCCGGTGCCCATCTTCTGCTATATGAAGTCTTTCGTCCGAGAAAAAATCATAAGCAAGCTTACGGGATGAAACTCCGCCGCCACGAGGCGGAACCAATCTAGGGCTCCAGCGGAGCTGTTCTGCCGGGGAAACTTCGCTCCGGGAGGGGGAAATCATCGCCATCGTCATCACCAACGATCCTCTCATCGGGAGGGGGTCAATCTCCATCAACATCTTCACCAGCACCATCTCCTCTCAAACGCTAGTTCATCTCTTGTATCCAATCCTTGTCTCTAAGTCTGAGATTGGTATACGTAGGTTGCTAGTAGTGTTGATTACTCCTTGTAGTTGATGCTAGTTGGTTTATTTGGTGGAAGATCATATGTTCAGATCCATTATGCATATTAATACCCCTCTGATTATGAACATGAATATGCTTTGTGAGTAGTTACGTTGTTCCTGAGGATATGGGAGAAGTCTTGCTATTAGTAGTCATGTGAATTTGGTATTCGTTCGATATTTCGATGAGATGTATGTTGTCTTTCCTTTAGTGGTGTTATGTGAACGTCGACTACATGACACTTCACCATTATTTGGGCCTAGAGGGAGGCATTGGTAAGTAATAAGTAGATGATGGGTTGGTAGAGTGACAGAAGCTTAAACCCTAGTTTATGCGTTGCTTCGTAAGGGGCTGATTTGGATCCATATGTTTCATGCTATGGTTAGGTTTACCTTAATACTTCTTTTGTAGTTGTGGATGCTTGCAATAGGGGTTAATCATAAGTGGGATGCTTGTCCAAGTAAGGACAGCACCCAAGCACCGGTCCACCCACATATCAAATTATCAAAGTACCGAACGCGAATCATATGAGTGTGATGAAGACTAGCTTGACGATAATTCCCATGTGTCCTCGAGAGCGCTTTTCTCTATATAAGAGTTTGACCAGGCTTGTCCTCTGCTACAAAAAGGATTGGGCCATCTTGCTGCACTTTATTTACATTTGTTACTTGCTACCCGTTACAAATTACCTTATCACAAAACTATCTGTTACCTATAATTTCATTGCTTGCAGAGAATACCTTGCTGAAAACCGCTTGTTATTTCCTTCTGCTCCTTGTTGGGTTCGACACTCTTACTTACCGAAAGGACTACGATAGATCCCCTATACTTGTGGGTCATCATCCAGCATGTCGGTTAAGTCCTCGACAGTGGCTATGATGTGGGTGGTGGGTAGGACGTAAAATTCCCCGCTCTCATCCCCTAGTCCAGGCTGTGCGCAATTCAGCAGTGATTCCTCTGTAATGGCAAGGGATCGCATTAAGTCCAGAGCCTCGTTTAAGAGCGAGGTTTGGACGGGGAAGTGAGGGTCCGTGGAGCTAGGCGGGGCAGGAGTCTCCTGGCCAAGCTCACATGACGCGGACCTCTAGAGTTCAGAGCTGGTATCCGGAGGCGAGTCCGACTTTTCGATGACAGGGGGAACTTGATTTGATTCCAGGCTTGCCAGTGATGCAGTCCCCTCCGGGTCTTCGGTGGCGAGCTCCATAGTTATCGAGAGTCCAGTGGGCTCCAAACTCCTGTCTTCGGACCTGGTAATATGCTCCGGATCTAAGGCCGAAGCAATGGTCGGGGCCGCGAACCCTTCAAAGATCAAGTCTCCACGGATGTCAGCGACATAATTCAGATTCCCAAAATGGATCTGATGACCAGGGGCGTAGATGTCGATTTGTTCGAGGTGGCCAATCGAGTTGGCACGCAGTATGAAGCCGCCGAAAACACGAAAATTTGACCGAGGAGGAAAGTCTCCCCTGAAACAGCATCGTTGCGGATGATCGATCGAGCCATCAAACCTTCTATCGACGGCACAGTGGAACTCTCAATGAAAGCACCAATGTCGGTGTCAAAACCGGCCGATCTCGGGTAGGGGGTCCCGAACTGTGCGTTTGAGGATCGAAGGTAACCGGAGGCAGGTGACACGATGTTTTACCCAGGTTCGGGCCCTCATAATGGAGGTAATACCCTACTTCCTACTTGATTGACTTTGATGAGTATAGGGGTAACAAGAGTCGATCTACCTTAGATCGTAATGGCTAAACCCTAGATGTCTAGCATGTATGATTTGTCTTGGCCTCTACGGACTAAACCCTTCTGGTTTATATAGACACCGGAGGGGCCTAGGGTTGTACAGAGTCGGTTTACAGAGAAATGGAACTACACATCCGGACGCCAAGCTTTCCATCCACGCAAAGGAGAGTCCCATCCGGACACGGGGGAAGGTCTTCTGTCTCGTATCTTCATGGCCCATCAGTCTGGCCCATGTAATATAGGCCGGCTCCCCGAGGACCCCATAATCCAGGACTCCCTCAGTCGCCGTTGCTGCCATTGCCACTGCTCCATGGCCGCCGATGTGCTTCTTCCTCTGTTTTTTAGTTGCATAATGAGATGAGATGAATAGATAGATGAATTTTACTTGCATAATGAGATGAGATGAGATGTATGTGCTCTGTTTTTTAGATGAGATGAGATGTATGAGATGTCATGTGGAAATGTGCTATGTTTTTTTAGATGAATAGATAGATGGATGAAATGTAATATGCATGATGTTTTAAATTTTGAAATGTGCTCTATTTTTTAGATGTGATAGATAGATGTTTCATGGAGATGAGATGAGATGGAAGAGAATTTTTTTAGATATGATAGGTAGTATTTTTTGAATATTTTTTGTTCATTGAATATTTACCAAGTTAAATGAGTTAAAATGAGTTAGTGTGAATTTTTTGTGGAGATGAGATGTATGAGATGTTTTGTGGAGATGAGATGAGATGTTGTCATGTGGAATTTTTTTGTTCATAGAAAACTCAGTAACTTCGACATAAGGGGGGACGTTGATCAACCCCCTCTCGCCCGACCAACTCTCGAGTCCACCCAAACCGGGACTGAAAAACCGTTGTCAAGGCCACCCCAAACCCTAGAAGAGTTGTCGAGGCCACCCAAATTTAGCAAGTTAAATGAGTTAAAAGAGCGTTGTCGAGGCCACCCCAAACCCTAGAAGAGTTGTCCTGGCCACCCAAATTCAGCAAGTTAAAAGAGCGTTGTCGAGGCCACCCTAGAAGCATTGTCGAGGCCACCCAAATTTACCAATTTAAAAGAGTGTTGTTGAGGCCACCCCAAACCCTAGAAGCATTGTCGAGGCCACCAAATATTACCAAGTTAAATGAGTTAAAAGAGCGTTGTGAGGCCACCCACATTTACCAAGTTAAATGTTACTAATTTACTCCCGGTCCGCTCGCCCGACCAACTCTCAAGGCCACCCAAACCCTAGAAGAAAGAGTGTTGTCGATCTACCACCTCCCTGCATAGCAATTATTTTTTGCAAAGTGTCCTCTCCTGAAAGTATAACCCCGACAACTTCGACATGAGGGGGGACGTCGGCCATGCATGAGAGAGGCGGTCCGCAACTAATCCATTGCTCATATATGCATATGATTCCTTGTTGTGATTTGCTAGGTCTATGTTTGCCACTAATCCATCTCTCATGTTTGTATATTGCCATGTTGTAATATTTGCAGAAACTATTGAAAGAGACTTAGAACAAGAAAAATTGTTGGGGGATATAATCCTCGCCGGAGATGATCCCTTGTCGTTTCTCAAGGACACCGATGGTCAGGAAGGAGAGGATGAAGGCTCCGGTAATCCAACAATGGAGGAGGAAGGAGATCATGATGGCTCCGGTGACCGAATGGCGGAGGAGGGAGATCATGATGACGGCTCCGGTGGCCGAACGGAGGAGGGAGCTGTTGCAAAGTCCAGCGAGGTATATATATATTAATTAAGCCTATACTGACTTGATGCATTAATTGTTTTGGTATGTACATATATTAATGCTTCTTTCTTCTTTCAGCCCTCCGGATCGAGCCAAACTTCCGTAAGGAGACGAGGAATGAAGAAAAGGTTGCGCTAGGATGAAAGGTTCACGATCACAGAAATCGCGAAAGATGGCCAACCGATTGCTCCCAAGCGGACCAAGGATGCATTTGTACATCAGTGCGGAGTTGTTGTTAGGGACAACGTCCCGATCAGCATCGTGCAATGGAATAAGAGTAAGGACGACCCTGAAGTATCTTATGTCCAGGATAGATAGAAAGATGATCTTTGGACCTCGTTGATGACAAATTTTAGCCTACCGCCAGAGGAGGAGCCGAATAACCCAGTTATAGAGCGAAAGGTCAAGGAGTATGCTCTTAATAAGATGGCAGAACTATTCGAGAACTGGAAGAAAGAGTTGAACACAAAGTTTGTCGACAAAGAGAAGACTCCGGAATTCATCAGTCGATATGAGAAGATAAGAGCTCACTCGCCTGCATTTGTGGCCTACAAGAAATTGGAGAAGGGTCAGAAAAGGTCAATGACAAACAAGCAAACTGCTACAAAGAAGCTGTATCACCATCACACGGGGTCAGGTGGCTACTTCAAAGCCCGGCCGTTGTGGGACAAAGCTGAGCAAGACCTGCTTGCTAAAGGGGTCCAACCAGTGACATTGCACTGGCCAGATCGTTCAAGGACTTGGTTCTTCGAGGTTGGGGGAACTTTGGACCCAGAAAGAGGGGAGTGTCATGGATGGACGAGCAACTTGCAATACCATCAAGAAGCTTCAGAAAGCAATCAAGGCAACGTAGGAAGGGACGTTCATTCCCAACAGAGAGAAGGACGAGCTAACAGAGGCCCACGGGAATCCTGAGCACCCTGGATGAACACGAGGCACACCAGGCTCCATCCGTGGGTGCATGGGTTTCCTGACAGTGGTAGTTACAGAAGCCGAGAGAGAAAGAGGAAAGAGGAAGCAACTGAAATGCAGAGGATCAATGCAAGATTAGCAAAGCTGGAGGAACTTGAGAGCCAGCGAGCTACCGGCCAACCATCTCAGCGGAACGAAGATCCTTGCTTCGACACTGCCCCAGAAGCTACCCCACCATCTCAACGGAGAAGCAGTGTGGCTTCCACGGAGCTCGTTCAGCCTGATTTCACGGCTCCTCACTATCCCGTGGATAGTATCATGGAGGCGGAACATTGCGAGCTAACGACAAAATGCCAGAACCTGACCTTGAAGGCGGCGGTCGGCCCTGTTGCACCTCCTCAAGCTGACGAAACTTTTCATTGCCGTCTGATTCCACATGGCTATGTTGTTGTGACGGTGGACGAAATAATGGAGGGATTTGAGGAGCTGGAGCTTGACTACCCTACAGGTGAAGGGGAGATTCATCGACAAAATGCTTTAAGTAGTACCTGTCTATGGAGAAAGGAGTAAATCAAGCTTCCAAACTGGACTCCTCCTCCTCCTCTGGCGACTCAGGGCACTCTGCCTCCTCCTCCACCGCATCAGTGCACTTCGCCTCCTCCACCACCGCGTCAGGGCACTCTGCCTCCTCCTCCACCTCATTAGGGCACTCCACCTCCTCCTCCGCCTCCTTCAGCGCATCAGGACTGTACTCTGCCTCCTCCTCCACCTCCTCCGGCGTCAGCAACACCTCAATAGAGACGCTGCCGCTCCGGCGGCTAGAAGTACAAGCAGAGGCGGGAAGAAATTCAGATACGGTCCAAGCCTCAAGGCTCCAAAAAAGTTACCATATGAGAGGATAGACGAGGAAAACACGGACATCAGTGCTGCCAAAGTGAGGGCCCATTTTGAACGGAAACCTCCACCTCGGAAGGAACCGGTAGATCCGGTGAAAGCGAAGCGCACTCTGGATGCCCTGAAGCGACCACCACCACCTCCGCCGGATTCCAACTATGTCCGCTGTACTAAAAAGACGTATGATGAAGCGTGGCGGTCGGGAAGTACTTCCAGTGATGCAAGATTGGCACAACGAAGAAGTGGGAAAAGAATTCCCCAGCTCGGCGAACAGGCGAAGCAATCGTGCCCCCCGCTCAAGGTGTCTAGCGATATCATCGCTAATCATCCGGGGATAGTTCCCGTTACCAATCTTGGTGATTACCTGGGCGATGATGTACAGTTTCAAATGTTAGAGGTAGTAGAGATCTTCAGATACGAGTACGGGAAGCCTCTCGTCAAACCTGATCATCCTCCTCTAACAACGATGATGTGAAGATTGCATGAATGGTACATGGATACCTGCAGGAAGTCTGGGAAGGATAGTTTGATGGTGAGAATTAAAAAGGAGCACGACTTCATTGGAGTCGACCTGATGCCTGTTGAATTTGTGGAGTTATTTCAGTTATTCAATCAAGATGCCCTCGACAAACAACTCATGACTTGCTACTGTCTGTAAGTATTACTTCTGTAATTAAGTCTCTATAGCTCAGCTCTTTCATTGCATGTATATATAATTATCCTCACTATATTATGCAGACTGAAGGTTGATGAATGCAAAAAAGGACAAATCTATGACATTGAGTTCATAAACCCAAATACATTAAATGAATGGTCGGTTAAAAACAAAGTCAAAGATACTAAGGACAACTTGCTACAATCGTTACTTCGAAATCAAAACAAAGGGAAAATACTCTTTCCTTACAACTACAAGTGAGTGTTACTGTCTTGTGCATATTCGGTTTCACTTACTCGAGGTTATAGTAATGTAATTGATGAGTTATGCGTGCGCAGGTTCCACTTATTCTGCTAGAAATTAAGCTTGACCGGGGAGTAGTAAATGTCTTAGACTTGAGACGTAAAGATCCCTAGGAGTATGCGGACATGACTGCAATGCTCCAGAAGTAAGTTCAATCGATCATTATCGCACCATATCGGCAGCTTTCGTTCATTTCCTGATACCAAGTAATCATTTTCTTTGCCTGGCAGCGTTTAGAAACAGTTCACAAGAATGGTTCCGGGTCTGCAGAGGGAGCTGCGATTTACACACCCGAAAGTAAGTAGTACTAGGTAGTTCTACGCATCTCTCATTGATTCTAGTTTCATCAATACCATTGATCATGCTTGATTATCAGTTTGATTGAACTCTATTTCTTGTAAAGTGCTTGTGGCAGGAAGGCGGGAATACTTTATGTGGATACTACGTTTGCGAGTTCATCCACAACTCGACCTCTCAGCAGGGCTACTTTGACAAACAATATGAAGTACGTAAACAATATTCACAATTTTATTTTATTACCATCAATTGTGTTGAGTTTCATTCATATATATGTATTGACCCCCTTCTTTAAATTAGATGTGGCTGATGCGGGATGAACTCCTACTGATACATCCCCGTCGTATCTATAATTTTTTATTGATTCCATGCCAATATTCTACAACTTTTACATACTTTTGGCAACTTTTTATACTATTTTCTTGGACTAACATATTGATCCAGTGCCCAGTGCCAGTTCCTGTTTGTTGCATGTTTTTTGTTTCACAGAAAATCCATATCAAACGTAGTCCAAACGCGATAAAAACTTACGGTGAACTTTTTTGGAATATATGTGATTTTTGGGAAAAAGAATCAACGCGAGACGATGCCCGAGGGGGCCACAAGGCAGGGGGCGCGCCCCAGGGGGTAGGGCACGCACTGGGCCCTTGCGGTCACCCCGTAAGGCGGTTGGCACCCTTCTTCCGCCGCAAGAAAGCTAATATTCGGATAAAATCGTGTAAAAATTTCAGCCCAATTGGAGTTACGGATCTCCGGGAATTTAAGAAACGGTGAAAGGCCAGAATCTGAGAACGCGGAAACAGAAGGAAACAAAGAGAGAGATCCAATCTCGGAGGGGCTCTCGCCCCTCCGCCACCATGGAGGCCATGGAACAAAGAGGAAACCCTTCTCCCATCTAGGGGGAAGGTCAAGGAAGAAGAAGAAGTAGTAGTAGGGGGCTCTCTCTCGCTCTCTCCCGGTGGCGCCGGAACGCCACCGGGGCCATCATCGTGACGGTGATCTACACCAATAACTTCGCCGCCGTCATCACCAAATCTCTCCCCCTCTATGCAGCAGTGTAACACCTCTTTTACCCACTATAATCTCTACTTAAACATGGTGCCCAATGCTATATATTATTTCCCAATGATGTATGGCTATCCTATGATGTTTGAGTAGATCTATTTTGTCCTATGGGTTGATTGATGATCGTGATTGGTTTGAGTTGCATGTTTTATTATTGGTGCTGTCCTATGGTGCCCTCCGTGTCGCGCAAGCGTGAGGGATCCCCACTATAGGGTTTGCATTATGTTCATGGTTTTCTTATTGTCTGTGTTGCGTGAGTGATAGAAACACAAACACTGATAAGTGGGTTATGGCGTATGGGAATAAAGAGGACTTGATACTTTAATGCTATGGTTGGGTTTTACCTTAATGATCTTTAGTAGTTACGGATGTTTGCTAGAGTTCCAATAAGTGCATATGATCCAAGAAGAGCCCTCCTTGCCGCCGCCACCCCTCCCCTATGCCACGTGCCGGATCCGCCTGCCGCCGCCGCCACCGCTCTCCTCTGCCCTGTTCTGGACCCTACCTCCTGGCCACCTCCTCCTCCTCTCCATCAACGGCTCACCCCACAGCCCCTTCTCCACCCACGACCAATGGTTGGGGAGGCCGGCGGTGGGGGAGCCCCGACGCTACCTCGCGCCTCCTCCTCCTCCTCTCCATCAGCGGACAATGGTTGGGGAGGTGGGGTCCTCACAACACCACCAGCTGAGCGGTGGGGAGAAGTGAGTGGCAGCAGGCAGGGAGAGCCACGATGATGGCCGGGATCTGCTGCCACTTCCTCCCCTCGCCGGTGCCGACGAGGCCGCCGAGCCCACGCCTGAGCTTCCCGTCTGTGAGCGGTCGCTCCGCCCACTGGCCGCCGGCCAAAGGTGAGTTCTTTTATACCTGTATAGGGGAGGGGGTGCTCATTTCGGGGCTGCAAATTGGGAGCCTCCGATGTTATCACCATCCCAGTTACGTTCTTCAGATGCGCAGAATCGTTCTTGATCATTGGTTGCTTGAGGGGGATTTATTTTCTTGGAGAGACAGAGAGAAATCTCTATTGAATTAGGTGTTGAAGATGTTTTCTTGTGTATGTGTGTTTTAGTGCGAACTCGGACCAGTTGCTGCTCCAAACCAGACAATTCGGAGGAGGAACGTGAGTCTCCCAGTGATGCCAAGGTTGGTCATGTACTATTGTTCTTTTAGTTGTCTCTGTTTCAAACCATACAGTTCATTTAGGCATGGTAGTGGATAGCCAGAACCTTAAGGTCTTGCAGCATCCTCAGAATAAATATTCTGCTCCAGTCAGGTTCTACGTATATCCTGTTATCCATGGTTCATCTCAGAAACGAGGATTTCATATTACACAAGTGAAGAATCCTTGAGAAATGTTTATGGCAAATGTCAACCATAAGTCTGCACAAGACACAAGTGATCCCCAAATGGTGAACAGTGCCATTCTGCAAAATAAAATGTCTGCAGAACAAAAAGGGCCCTGAACAATTTCTGGAATTTTTGTGTTCCTTTATTTCTTATAGTCGGTGTCAAAATCGGCCAATCTCGGGTAGGGGGTCCCGAACTGTGCGTCTGAGGATCGAAGGTAATAGGAGGTAGGGGACACGATGTTTACCCAGGTTCGGGCCCTCTTAATGGAGGTAATACCCTACTTCCTGCTTGATTGACTTTGATGATTATAGGGGTTACAAGAGTTGATCTACCTCGAGATCATAATGGCTAAACCCTGGATGTCTAGCCTGTATGATTTTGTGTTGTTCTCCATGGACTAAACCCTCCAATTTATATAGAAACCAGAGGGGCCTAGGGTTGTACAGAGTTAGTTTACAAAGAAAGGAAACTAAACATCCGGATGCCAAGCTTGCTATCCACGCAAAGGAGAGTCCCCTCCGGACACGGGGGAAGGCCTTCTATCTTGCATCTTGACGGCCCATCAGTCCGGCCCATGTTACGTAGCCCGGCCATCCGAGGACCCCCTAATCAGGACTCCCTCAGTAGCCCCCGAACCTGACTTCAATGACGATGTAGCATCTGGCTTCACGTCTTCAGCTTTGCAAGGCGGGTTCTCCACTATACTTTGGATTGACGATAGTCCGGCTCCACATTAATCATCATATTCCATTGATTTCTTTGTTGTCGTCGCCTCGACTTCCACGTGTCAAACGAATGCGAACAGTCTAGGTGTTTTTTTACAAATAACCCCTTGACCATGTAGGGAAGGTGTCCATTTAAAGAAATTAGATCTCAGATGCCATTCCACACCACGTGGAAATCCTTAGAACTTGCCATAGGTAATCGCCCAAACATGGCCAGCGCTCCTAGATCTTCCTCACGCCCCCACGGCCCTCGAAAAGGCGGCTGGGGAAGCTGCTCGGTATCCCACTATCATCTGAATAAACTTCAGACACAAGGATACCTTCCTCCCGTGGATCTAGTCTCCGTTCGGGCTGGATTTACTTCCGTCAACGGCGAAGCCCGGGCGGAGAATTTTCCCCAATCCATCTAAAGAGGACCGGGTGTGCTTCGTTTCCTTCCTCTAGAGAGGCGTAGGATTTCCTATCCACCCTTTCCCCAGAGGTCTCCTGGAGTATTACGACCTCCAACTGCACAATCTGACGCCAGGCTCCATCCTGCATATCGCGGGCTTCGTTTCTCTTTGCGAGCTGTTTCTAGGCTGTGAGGCTCATTTCGAGCTATGGCGGAAATTTTTATGCCTCGCCCCCCGCTCCCAGAAGGGATCTATATTCGAGGTGGGCGGTGCAGAAGTATGGCGCATAGCCGGGACAGGATACCTGTCCGGCACTCCGAAGAAGGCATCCGAAGAGTGGCCCTCAGAATGGTTTTATATTGAAGACATCGTTCTTCTGGACCCAATCCGGCGTGGTCTTCCCGAATTTTCCAGTGCTCTTTTAAAGAAGCGCACCAGCTGGCGTTCCCGAAGCCTTGAGGAAGAAGACAGTGCAGAGATTAAGAGGCTAGCAAGCAAGATCAGAGTTCTTGCCAACTCCGGGTTGTCTATAATCGAGGTAATGGCGATTTCCATAACACGGTGGGTTCAGTCGCTTCAATCTAGAGGCCTTCCCATGTGGAATTACAATGGGGAGGACGATGCATCTCGCTGTCTGTGCAAGGGTCCGGACAATTTTGCCGCCCTGGCCACCATCTTAGCTGACCTTTACAAAGGGGAGAAGGAAGACTTCACTCATTTGAAATGTCGGGAAGGCTTTTCCATGTACAACCCTATCCCCTGGGTGAGTTTCTCTTCGATTATTGGCCTTACTCAATCTCTTTCCTGAGTTATACTAGTCGAATTCAATCCGGCTATTTTCAATAGGAGTGGAGAAAGGTCGTTGAGGGGATCTACAGCCCCGCTCCGCAGCCAGAGGTCCATATTCGAGACCTGGATCCCGAATATGAAAAAGATCCGGGTATATTTATAGAACTCAAGGAGGGGGTCTTTTATCAGGCGAGCTATGATGGCACGGAAGTGGCCATTATAGCCGATTACCCCTGCCTTCTCCCGTCCTCCCATGTAAGTACCCAGGAGACGTCTCCTCCAAAAGAGTTTTCCCATTGCGCCTCACCCACCGCACTGTCTCATGCTCCAAAGGGGCGGCGCTCATCTCGCCAAGCTGTATCAGAGGCGTCCCTTAAGAAGGCGACGCCCGCGCAGGGCGAGTCTTTGAAAAGAAAGGCAAACGGTGATACTAGTGAGCCCCCACCTTCACCAAAGAGGTATAGTTTTTAACATGCACTAGGCTGACAGACCGGATTGTGACGTTTCCCACTATGCCATATTTTAGGAAGAGCAAACGACGGACTATATCCGGGGACCTCGCCGGCCATGCATCGACCATTCCGGCCCCCGACCCTGCCACAAGGCCTGGGGTGGCTACGGGCGCCACGCCGGATTGTCATCTCCAAGAGGATTCGGATAATGTATCCGCCACCAATTCCGAAGTGGAAAGTGTGATGAATCATCGGCGGCGGAAAGAGGCCATGCGCGACCCAAGTTTCACCGAAGAGGCATTCATTGCCCTCAGCTCTACGGATGCATATATCCGAGCTGCTCGGGATGGACTTGCCGGGGCCACTCACCTACTTTCAAAGGATATGCGGGTAAAAACTTTGTGTAGATTCAATAATTATGTGCCAGTAGCCCCTGAGACTTGAAGCAGTTGGCCCAACTGATTTAAGTGTCTTTATATTGTCAGGTACTCACGGCGAAAAATGATGCGCCGTCCAAGGAGCTTGAAGAATGCCGGACCAAGCTAACTATTGCCACCGCCGAACTGGAAAATTTGAAGAAACCCAAGAAGGCACCTGATGGTAAGTGCAACAGTATCCGGAAAATACGATCCTGCGCCAATAATGATTTTAAATATGCATTGTTTTGTTGACGGCTGCAGGATCGACAAATCAGTTGGAGGAAAGGCTAAAGGCTGCTCAGGCGGACAAACATGCCGAAGGGCAAGAAGCCGCTGGTCAACGTGTAATAACACGGACCATTAATGAGAAGAACAAGCTACAAGATGCAAACATCAAACAAGCCAAAGTGTTAAAGGACGTACGAGCCCAACTGTCGGATGCCTTGAAGGAGAACAGAAAGCTGAAAGGCGGCATATTCAGTATGTCCTTTATCCTAACTTTCATACGGTCCCCTGATGAAAAAGGTTTACGAGTTTGTTCCTGTAGGTTTATTAACTGGGCGGCCCGAAGGAGAAGTGTCCGAATTTCAAGGCGACTTGCTGCAAAAGCTATCCAAATTGCACGAGCGAGCTCGGAAATCCATGAGGAACGTGGCTAAGGCATTATGGCCATCTGATTCTCCTCCAGAAATTATGGAGGAGCTCGTGGATTTATTCAAGGGAGCTCGACACCGCTTTGAATTATGGAAGGCATCAGCATGTCGAGAAGGCGCACGAGAAGCCTGGGCCATGGTGAAAACGCGGTATACCGGACTTGATCCGATTCATATGGCCCGGGTCGGACCTCGGGGACCAGACGGGCAAGAAATTCCTTTTAGTTTGGTGTATGACCAAGTAAAGACAGCCGCAGGGTTTTCACAGCAGGACTATAAATTAGACAGCCTTATAGATGGTATAGAGGAAGTGTAGGCATTTGATTCCATGTAATAATATACTTTATCATCAAACGTATCTCCGGCCGAAATTTAAAAGATTGTCATGGCAGACCTTTTGCTTCACCCTCCGAAACCCAAGGGTTGGAGTGTTTTCCGAATTCTATACCTATGGTGAACACCGAGTATGTTCGAAAACCAGGCAATCCGGTCATAGTGCTCAAACAGACAACCTGTATTCGGGGAGTTATGTTATATTACTTTTTAACGTAAGAAACATCTTCCAGAGAGAATAGTTCCGTTAAGGGTTCCTCTCCCTGGGTTAGCATGCGATGTTTATGCGTACCTATGCTGTGATGCAAAAAATCATAGGAGGGTTTATATTTTGAGAGTTTATACATCGTAACAAAGGCAGTTTGTCTTTTGTCCGCCGACCAATTATTCTCTTAAGAACGCTAGCTTTCGGCTTCACCCGTCTGAGGTACATGTCCGGATGACCCAGTTGTAACAATCGCAGAGGTGCTCCCTTTATGCCCTAGCCGAACAAGCGGGAACGTACGGCATAAGCATAGGAGCCAGGCAACCCAGCTTGGCAAAAACATAAGTCATAGAGGTGCATATAATGGTGAAGAAAGGACGTATGTGAGCAAACGACACATATATTTGGTGAGCTTTATGCTCGAAATAATATTAAGCTTCTGTTAGGAGAAGCCCCCAGTTATGGTTGGGTATGTACATTTAAGGATGTATACCCCTCTAGTGTGCTGCTTGCCCGAACACACGCTAGAAATCATATAAAAACGAGGAAAGAAGAATTGAAAAGGAGAAAAAAGAACGAACAGATGTATATGTCCGGACTTAGGCGTAGAATCTTCGGAGCCGAGCAGCGTTCCATGGGTTCAGCTCTAAGCGATTATCCGATGCATTGTGCAGGCGATAGGCTCCTCCAGTGAGAACTTCATCTATAATGAAGGGACCCTCCCATTTGGGCTTGAGCTTGTCCTTTTTCTTCTCTGGTAGGCATATAACAAGTTCACCGACATTGTATGTCTTTGCCCGCACTTCTCTGCTTTGGTATCTTTGAGCCTGTTGTTGGTAAAATGCGGAACGGGCCCTTGCGGCATCGCGCTCCTCTTCCAGGCCGTCTAGATCGTCCTGCCTATCAAGCTTGGCTCTCTCTCTTCATACGTGCGCACTCGAGGTGAGTGATAATGTCACAGGGTAGGACAGCCTCTGCACCGTACACCATAAAGAAGGGTGTGTATCCGGTCGTACGATTGGGCGTGGTTTGCAGCCCCCAGAGTACGGAATCGAGTTCCTCAACCCAGTGCTTATCTGATTCCCGTAGGGATCGCACGAGTCTGGGTTTGATGCCGCTCATTATCAGGTCGTTAGCCCGCTCAACCTGACCGTTTGTTTGAGGGTGATATACGGAGGCGTAATCGAGCACAATGCCCAGATTAGACGACCAAGTTTTCGCCTCGTCAGCCGTAAAGTTAGAGCCGTTGTCAGTAATGATGTTGTGTGGTACACCATAACGGTGTACGACACCAGATATAAAGTCTATCACCGGTCCGGCTTCAGCCGTTTTTACTAGTTTGGCCTCTATCCACTTAGTGAATTTATCTACCATAACCAGCATGTATTTCTTCTTATGGCTTCCCCCTTTAAGGGGTCTGACCATGTCCAGCCGCCAGACCGCGAAAGGCCAAGTAATGGGGATTGTTCGTAGGGCAGTGGGCGGCATATGGCTTTGATTAGCGAAAAGCTGGCATCCCAAATAGCGTTGTACGAGGTCCTGTGCATCTGCTCGGGCCGTAGGCCAAAAGAAACATGTACAGAAGGCCTTACTTACAAGGTCCCGAGCTGCGGCGTGATGGCCGCCAAGACAGGCATGTATTTCGGACAAGAGCTTCCGTCCCTCCTCTTCGGAGATACATCTTTGAAGGACTCCGGTGGTACTTTTCTTATAGAGTTCTCCTTCATGAACTTTGTAGGCTTTCGAGCGTCGAACAATGCGACGGACCTCGTTCTGGTCATCAGGGAGCTCCCGCCTATTAAGGTAGGCCAGGAAGGGTTCTGTCCATGGGGCGATGATAGCCATAATTACATGGGCGGAAGGTGTCACTTCAGTTTCCGAGCCCCTGATGTCACTAGAATTGTGTTCAACATCTGAGGGTATGGTCGGCGCCGGACTAGTATTGCCGCTCTCGTCCTACCATAACACGGATGGCTTGAAAAGCCTTTCAACAAAAGTATTTGGTGGGACAGGGTCACGCTTGGCACCCATTCGAGTAAGGATGTCCGCTACCTGATTGCTGTCCCGAGCTACGTGATGGAATTCGAGCCCCTCAAACCGAGCTGATATTTTGAGTACGGCATTATGATAGGCCGCCATGTTTGGATCTTTCGCATCGAATTCTCCATTTATTTGGGATATTGCGAGGTTCGAGTCCCCGTGCACCTCGAGGCATTGTATGCCTATAGAAACAGCCATCCGGAGGCCGTGCAGCAATGCCTCATATTTGGCTGCGTTGTTGGAGTCCGTGTACATGATTTGCAGTACATATCGGACGGTGTCCCCTGTAGGGGATGTTAGGATGACACTAGCCCCCAATCCGGCTAACATTTTGGAGCCGTCGAAGTACATTACCCAGTTGGAGTATGAGCTGTACTCTTTAGGGAGTTTGGCTTCTTTCCATTCGGCGACGAAGTCGGCCAACACCTGAGATTTAATAGCTTGGCGTGGCTCATATGTTATTTCAAATGGTAAGAGCTCGATAGCCCATTTGGCAATACGGCCGGTGGCGTCTCGATTGTTTATGATGTCATTTAGTGGTACCTCGGAGGCCGCCGTGATCCAGCACTCTTGAAACTAGTGCCGTAGCTTCCGGGATGCCATGAAGTCCACGTACGCTATCTTTTGATAGTGCAGATATCGGGATTTTCATGGTGTAAGGACCGTCGATACATAGTACACTGGTTTTTGCAGTGAGAATTTATGTCCCTCTTCCTCTCGTTCGACGACGAGCACTGCGCTCACCACCTGGTGGGTTACAGGTATGTAAAGCAACATAGGTTCACCGACATTTGGTGCGGCCAGGATTGGGTTGCTTGCTAACACCGTTTTTATTTCTTCTAAACCGGCTATTGCCGCATCCGTCCACTCGAAGTGATCGATGCGTTGGAGCAGGCGATAGAGTGGCAGTGCCTTTTCTCCCAATCTGGAGATAAAGCGGCTCAAGCCTGCCACACACCCAGCTAGTTTTTGGACCTGCTTTAGGTCTGTTAGTATTTCCAATTGTGACAGGGCTCAGATTTGGGCCGGATTTGCTTCGATTCCTCTATTGGAAACAATGAACCCGAGCAGCTTTCCGGCCGGAACGCCGAAAACGCATTTTTCCGGATTGAGCCGTATGTCATATGTTCGGAGGTTGTTGAATGTCAGGCGTAAGTCGTCCACCAATGATTCGACATGTTTGGTTTTGATGACTACATCATCTACATACGCCTCTACCGTCTTGCCGATTTGTTTTTCCAGGCATGTTTGAATCATGCGTTGGTAAGTGGCGCCGGCGTTTTTGAGTTCAAAAGGCATAGTGTTGAAGCAGAAAGGCCCGTACGGAGTAATGAATGCCATTGCGGCCTGATCGGATTCCTTCATCTTGATTTGATGGCATCCAAAGTATGCGTCGAGGAAGCACAGTGAATCTTGTCCTGCAGTTGCATCAATGATTTGGTCAATGCGGGGCAGTGGGAAGGGGGCCTTGCAGGCCTTGTTGAGGTCTTTGAAGTCGACACAAAGGCGCCAGGATTTGTCCTTCTTTGGCACCATGACCAGGTTTGCTAGCCAGTTCGGGTGTTTGATTTCTCTGATGAACCCGGCCTCAAGTAGTTTGGCTAGCTCCTCCCCCATAGCATGTCGCTTGGGTTCGGAAAATCACCGCAGCATTTGTTTGACTGACTTGAACCCCTTTATTATGTTGAGGCTGTGTTCGACAAGTATGCGTGGGATTCCTGGCATATCCGAAAGATGCCAGGCAAAGATGTCCAAATTCCCGCGCATGAATGCTCTCGGAGCGGCGTCGATCCCCAGGTCCACCTGTGCTCCAATGGCTGATGTTTTATTAGGATCCGTCGGGTGAACTTGAAGTTTCACTATTTCGTCTGCTGGCTTGAAAGAAGTGGACTTAGGCCTCTTATCGAGGATTACGCCATCTCTGTCTACTATGGAACGCAAAGTGGTGAGCTCCTTGGCCGCCAGGGCCTCAGATAATGCCTCGAGGGCCAAGGATGCAGTTTTGTTTTCGGCGCGGAGTGCTATGTCCGGATCACTGGTGATAGTGATAACTCCGTTGGGCTTGGGCATTTTGAGCTTCATGTACCCGTAATGGGGTATGGCTTGAAAGCATGTGAATGCGTCTCGCCCCAACAGGGTGTGATATCCGCTATTGAAAGGTGCCACGAGGAAGATTAACTCTTCGGACCTGTAGTTCTCCGGCGTGCCGAATACCACATCAAGTTTGATTTTCCCCGAACAACGCGCTTCTCGACTGGGGATAATGCCTTGAAAGGTTGCACTGCTCTGCTTGATGCGACTCCCGTCCATTTGCAATTTGTTGAGCGTGTCCTCGTAGATGAGGTTCAGTCCGCTACTGCCGTCCATGAGCACTTTGGTGAGCCGAAAGCCGTCCACAATTGGGTTTAGGACCAAAGCGGCGGGTGCTCGGACTGATCGGGCTCTTGGTTCGTCGTTGGCATTGAAAGTTATCGCCATATCGTTCCAATGATTTATTGCGGCTACTTGGTTGACTTCGGCGAGGTCGTGGAGTGCCCTTTTACGCTGATTATTTGAAGAAAAGGCCTTGAAGACCGTGAATACATTGAGATCGTCGTCCTCTGAAGAATATTTCTCTCAGGCCATGTTGGTGAGGAAAGCCCCGCCGCTCTTAGCCACCTGCCGGAGTACCCAACACGCCCGAAGGCTGTGTGTTGCTTCGAAATTCGGCGTCGTGTGTATCCGACAGGGCTTGTCCAGCCCTCATCAAGGACAGTTTTGTGTCCCGTTAAGGGATTAATTTTCTTGTCCATAGGATGATGATCAGGTGCCCCGTGAGGGTGCATCCTTTTTGCCCGTCCGGTGGGTGGCTTAAAGGCGAGCGGTTCCCACTGGGCTGTCTGGGCTTTCCTAGCGCTTTCCATTGTGTAGTACTTATGTACTATGTGCGCCAAATCTGTAAAGTGCAGTATGCGGCGTCGGTTGAGGGCATTAAGGATCCCCTCATCCGTACAGTTGCGGCAAAATGTTGAAACCGCGTCATCGTCGCAGCAATCGATCTTCTTTTTAACGAGGAATCTGGCCCAAAAGTGATGGACCGTTTCCTGAGGCTGCTGCCGCACATACATTAGGTCGCATATGTCCGGAGGACTAGAATTGCTTGGGGAGTATTGCTTGTGGTGGGTGGGCAGGATCGAATCCGAACCCTGACCCACTAGAAGATCCGGAGTTTGAAGAATTTCTGAAGTCATTGGCCCAGGATCCGAGGTGCCCTGGGGGTTTTCGGGCATAACGTCTGGTTCTATGTTCGGAGGACAGAGGGTCACTTCCTGTGGATGGGTATCCGGCTCGCCGGGCTCGGAGATCCGAACATAGCTTGTTCTCAGCATAGGGGGAGAGGTATCCTCGGCTGGTTCCTCCACAACCGCTACCAGATGGGTGATCGGCGGGGACCTGATTTCCCTCTGGTCTGGTTTAAGCCCGATCCGATCATAGTCTGTTGTGACCCCCAAGGTGGCGATGCGATCTAGCAGTTCGTTCAAAGACGAGGCATCTGTCGGATCCATCTTATCGGAGTGTTCGAGGCCGATGCGGAGATGATTTTTGGTAATTTGGGGGATCACTTTTGGCTTAACGGCCGAGCGGGCGCCCATGGTAAAACTATCAAGCTGGAGGGTCTGCCCAGAAGCTAGGGCCCTTCCAGAGGTGATTTTGTCGTTGACGACAAGGCGAGCCATCGATCCTTCTGCTGAAGACACAGAGGAACTCTCAATGAAAGCACCAATGTCGGTGTCAAAACCGGCCGATCTCGGGTAGGGGGTCCTGAACTATGCGTCTGAGGATCGAAGGTAACAGGAGGCAGGGGACACGATGTTTACCCAGGTTTGGGCCCTCTTAATGGAGGTAATACCCTACTTCCTGCTTGATTGACTTTGATGAGTATAGGGGTTACAAGAGTTGATCTACCTCGAGATCATAATGGCTAAACCCTAGATGTCTAGCTTGTATGATTTTGTGTTGTTCTCCACGGACTAAACCCACTGATTTATATAGACACCGGAAGGGCCTAGGGTTGTACAGAGTCGGTTTACAGAGAAAGGAAACAAAACATCCGGACACCAAGCTTGCTATCCACGCAAAGGAGAGTCCCCTCCGGACACAGGGGAAGGCCTTCTATCTTGTATCTTAACGGCCCATCAGTCTGGCCCATGTTACGTAGCCCGGCCATTCGAGGACCCCTTAATCCAGGACTCCCTCAGTTACTCCTCTGCACTACATCAATTTTTTCGAGGCTCATTTTGCTTTCAAGTCTGATGCGCGTGTTCTTTCTCATATATATTGGAAGAAGAAAGTATTCGCTCCAGACAAAGATGTCTAGCTTGCCTGTGTGCTGTAACATTAACCAGTGCATCGGGCCCAATGTTCTATGCGCCGAATGGATTTGCTGCGGACCTGACGAACAAGCCTGGCATACAAAAAGCTGTGTCCAGAAATTGTGGTGGCGGCGGTGCTATAATATGTAAGAGCTTTGTGTCGCCTTGGTCTATTTCTATGTTATTACGTCTTCCTGAGTTCCATGCCTTGACCCTTGATTAGTCTGATGAGTAGACTTCCACCTTCAATAGTGTGTTAGTATGAATTGTGCTTGTGAAGACTTACAGTTAACATTTGTTGGGGTGGAGACCAATCAGTCAGGTTCTCCACCCATTTCCTGGCACTGGATCCAGCGGGAGGAGATTCCTGAGGCATTTGATTCTTGTGGGATTCCCACACATCTTGTAGGATCAGCAGGTTATTGGCACCTTGTCAGTCCCTCTGCACCCACGTGACCCAGGTCAGCTCAATCCCCTTTTCCTCATAGCTGATTCCTGTTATGTGCTACCCTGTTGGATGTGGAGGTTTTCCCATGTTCCATCAGATGGCTTGCCTGGATGATGCGATTTAATGTGTTTTATGTGGTGTTGTTTCTGAGACAAAGGTTGAGGTTGATCTGATCTGTACCTATTCAGTGTGACTTCATTCATAGATTTGGGTTTTCTGGATGTGGATGTTTGTTTTCTACTATTCGGATGTGGAATTCTGTAGACGTGATCATGCCATGCGTGACAATTGGACGATGCCTCCATGTTTTACTGTGTTTTATTTATGTGGTGTTTGCTTTGAGATAAATTTTGAGGTCAACCTGATGTGTACCTATGCTTTGTTAATACGTTCATAGGTTTGGTTCCTCTGGTGGTGGAGTTTTTTTTTGTTCTATTCGGATGTGGGTTTCTGTAGACATGATCACATGATAATGCCATGAGTGACTATGGGCCACTACCAATAAGAGGCTCTAATCTTCCCTCCTGTTCTTCACCAATCTTTTCTTCTCTAATGAGCTTCACTGTTATGTGCTTAGTTATAAGTTTATGCCTACTATAAATCTTAAGCAAAGTGAAATATGGTGGTTAAGAAGTAGTGTTTGAATGTTTGTACATTTTTTTCCTTATTGTATGGCCTGTGAGTGAGGTCAAGCAGCAAGAACTGGACAGTTAGTTGGCGTACAATGTCACAATTTCCCTAATTTATATGGGTCTTTTTAACACATAATCGGAGTGGTGATCGATGTGTTCACAAAAAATATACATTCAAATACTCTTTTTTCGGCATACCCCTGCCAAAAGGAAATGGTTCAACAACATTTTAAATGTACCATTTGAATTTGTAGTCAGGTAAGGAAGTAAAAAGAGGCTTTTGTTAGTTTTGCTTTTACACAGGGAAATTTCGAGAAGCATACTGTCCAATTTTTCAAGTCAGTGAATAAATAGAGTACTTGTCCACACAAAAAGGAATAAATAGTCCTTTATATACTTATTCATATTCTGTCTTTTCTCAGGAACATGATACAACTTGAAAGGCTTTTCTGTACCAGGCCAAACCAACTACTTGCATATGGAAGAAATTTCCATTCTATTTTATGTGCGATCGAGGTGGATTCTAACAATTGATCCAGCGTATATGTTATCATAGCAGAATAAGAGGTATGATTCCATCACCGTTATCTCAGTTTGATGAAGAAACTAAAACTAATCCACAACCATCCACTCATGGTTATTTTATTATTTTGTTTCCCTTTGTAGATGCGCTCCAACCAGTGGATTTTTCATCCAAGATGCTTCTGCAAGAAATGTGGCAAACAACTGTAATGGACCGCACCAGGTATTTAAGCTGTGCATCAGTTGTCCTAGGCAACAACAGTTCTCGCCTTTCGTACAACTTCAGGATAGCATGGGCATCGGGCAGCTACTCTGCTTTCCTCTGGTTGTTCGTGTGGGTAAACACATGAATGATCATTCATGTACGTGCCCGATGCTTTCAGTCTAGTTTGTTAGGAGATCAAGAAATAATAGTGATTATTTACGCATGCTCTCGGTTATGATGTCAAACAAATGATTACTTGTGCCTGCAATAAGTAGGTTTTGTTGGACTCTTCGCACTACTGATTTAATATCTCCATGGTATTTTTCGAAGCTTTATTTTTTGTTTCGTACACTCATGGTATGATATATCAAGATTAGACCACTCGTTATAACAATTGGTTTTCACCGTGATTCATCTGCTTAGTTAAGCCATATCTTAATGAACTTGCTTTCTGTTTGTTCTCTATCATTGGAACCTTGATGATTTATCTCATTTGAACTGCATAATCTAACCCCTCTGATTTTTGTCGGTACATGATTGTACACCTCCTATGCCCGCTTAATTGTGTGTTCATTTTGTTAATCAAGAAGCATCTGATTTTATGTCTGGGTACGTTGAAGATATATAAAACCTTTCTTCTTTTGGATAACCGGTTTCCCTTATACCAATCTTTGTTACTTGCCTACACATCTGTACATTCCGTGCTGCTCTAGCACGGCAGCTTCGTGTGCTGCCTCGAGTCGCGCGGCCACTACGCCTGCGCCGAGGCGGAGGCCGCTTCAACTCTCGACGCCCTCCGCAGCACGCTCTCGCCGGCGGCGTCCGCAAAGCCTTGTCATGGCACTGCAAGTGTTGCCCACCTCCTCCCCAAGGGCAAGGTGAATGAAGGTGCCTGTGTGGTTCTTCTGCAGCTCGCGGCGAGGATTGTTGTGTCCAACCTACACAAGAACACCAAGAAGTGCTTCTCGGAGACGTAAGCCACGGCGCCTGTTTCTGCCATGATTTTCTTCGGTTGGATTTCGTGGATTTAGGTATTGAAAAATTATGGGATGTGGATGCAGGATTAAGGACATGTACCTGCACTACAACGAGATATCTGGGCTGCTGTCCCTGCTGATTGCCGAGGATATCTACGAAGTCATCATGACGGTGAGGCCCATTTCTGAGAGGAAAATCTCTCAAGATAACTGTTCTTATAGATAAATAGACGGGTGGCAGTCGAATATATATTTTTTGCTCTGGATCTATAGTTCCATTATATCTATTTAATCTCCACAGGAATAGGTCTGGTGTTACCACTATTTCTTTCGTTGTAAAACTGCACTGCGGCAGACTTTATAGATTTAAATCGACCATACTATTTATTTCATTTCCTTTTAACCATACCTTCACTTCTTTGGCAGATGCATGGTTTTGTTGATCAGTATTTTTCCTAGGCGGTGAGATCTTACGCTCTTGTCTCTACTGATTTATTGGTTTACTCTTTTGCTACATGCTCTTAAATAATTGCATGATGCATCTCTAGGTGGTGAGACCAGAAGCTGGATGATCAAAGCAACTAAATGATGCATCTATGTTTATGTAGCTGCTTACTATAAGCTGGGTGATCAAAGCAATCTACATGATGCATCTGTGTCTATGTAGCTTTACTTAGCATAAACTGATCTTAATGACTTTGTTTAAACCTATGAGCCTACCACCAATGTAGTATATAGCATATGTATGAATTATTTCCCTCGGAAGGAGGAGGAGAGGAGCAGCAGCGCCAAGAGGAGAGAGGAGCGAGACCTCGACCCAGACTTGGGAGGAGGACACGAGGAGCAGCGCCAAGAGAAGAAAACAATGGGGTGTGGTCTTCTGGCGAGGTGCATCTGGTCCATGCCAAGGGCCTCTCCGGCAGCGATTTCCTTGGTAAGTATTCCACTGCACGCCTTCCGTGGGGAAGAACATTTATCGCCACCACCACGCATGTTCTTGGCTTGGCTTGGGTTCATCTGTTGATGGAGATTGATCTCATTTTACCTGTACTTGTAGGGAAGATAGACCCGTGTGGTCGTTAGGTGCCAGAGCCAGGAGCACAAGGGCAACACTGCACTGAGGTCAGTGCCTCCACAGCTCTCCGGTTTTTAATTTCGTTACTCATCTATGTTCAAAGTGATTGTAATGTATGCCTTGGTCAGCTCTGTTCAATTCAACAGGGAATTTCTTGCCATTGGCACGACCAGTATTTACTATGCAAGCAGACAATTGTTGTTACATTCCTACCAACTATATGAATATGTGTATGTATGGCACTTCCTAACTTGAAATGTTTGTTTGGAAGTTAGTTTAGTTATTTTTGGTGGATTCACGGTTCTCACATGTACCATCCTCTTAGACTTTTAGATTTCCAAAGAAACCAAATGAAGATATGGTGGACTGGTCTCAATAGTACAACTTAAAGCCTTCCATGCTTTATATTTTCTCTAAAATTTGCTGTTGAAGAATCATGTATCTATGTTAGATCTAGTGAGAAAGGCGGCTTCCAAGTAGAGGATGCGACAGTGTTGTCCACAATTTGTTTTCGACTTGGGTGTCTCAATATTCTCACAATACTTGGCTCCCTCTCGCCCTTTGCGCCATTGGCGCAACGAGTCATCTAGTGGCTTTAAAGAAAGCGCTGCCAGAGAGACAACCCGGAAGTTTTAGAGAGTCATTTTATTCTCTTGTGTGCTTTTATAAATTTTAAAAAACAAAAAAATAAAGTGGGGAACCTAAAACTTTTCAAAAAGAAAAGTGAAAGTAAGAAGGGCGAGCACCGTTGAGGTGGGGGAGCTCCTTGAACTTTGTTCATGCCCATGGAAACTTTGCGAATCTCGATTACAGAAACTTTTCAACAAAAATAATTATCCCTTTGTACGAATCCATTGTATTATAAAAATAATGTGCCAAGATTTACCTTTAGGATAATTAGATTGTTTGTTTGGTATGTGCGGTGCAAAAACAGAGACTTTTGTTCCCAGAAACAGAATTGTTTAAATTCACTGGAAAGCGGTTAAATTCTGAAATTTTTACACAATACTTCTATGCAAATTTTTTATTTTGTCCTAATTTTTCAGAATTTTTAGAGTTACATAAGTATGGTAGATGTTCAGATTACTACAGACTGTCCTGTTTTTGACAGATTCTGTTTTTCATGCATTGTTTTGCTCGTTTTGATGAAACTACCGATTTTATCGGTGGTATAAGCCATAGAGAAGTTATAATACAGTAGCTACAATGCAAAAACAAAATATGAATTGGTTTGCAACAGTATTTAAAGTGGTGATTTGCTTTATTATACTAAAGTATCCCACGAGGGTTTTGTTAAGTTTTGTGTGATTGAAGTTTTCAAGTTTTGGGTGAGATCACGATGGATGAAGGAATAAGGAGTGGCAAGAGCCTAAGCTTGGGGATGCCCGAGGCACCCCAAGGTAATATTCAAGGACTCCCAGGAAACTAAGCTTGGGGATGCCCCGGAAGGCATCCCCTCTTTCTTCTAACGATCATCGGTAATTTTACTTGGAGCTATATTTTTATTCGTCACATGATATGCGTAAATCTTGGAGCATCGTGTGCTTTTTCTTTTTCTTTTAGTAATGCACCATGCTGGTATAAGATAGCCCTTGGTTGATTTATAGAATGCTCTTTACACTTCACTTATATCTTTTGAGTATGGCTTTATAGAATGCTTCATGTGCTTCACTTATATCATTTGAAGTTTGGATTGCTTGTTTCCCTACACATAGATAACCGTCATTTGTAGAATGCTCTTTTTCTTCACTTATATTTGTTAGAGCGTGGGCATATCTTTTGTAGAAAGAATTGAACTCTCTTGCTTCACTTATATCTATTTAGAGAGTCGTCAGGAATTGGTCATTCACATGGTTAGTCATAAAATCCTACATAAAACTTGTAGATCACTGAATATGATACGTTTGATTCCTTGCAATAGTTTTGTGATATAAAGGTGGTGATATTAGAGTCATGCTAGTGAGTAATTGTGGATTGGTAAAGTTTGTGATTCCCGTAGCATGCACGTATGGTGAACCGTTATGTAACGAAGTTGGAGCATGAGGTATTTATTGATTGTCTTCCTTATGAGTGGCGGTCGGGGACGAGCGATGGTCTTTTCCTACCAATCTATCCCCCGAGGAGCATGTGTGTAGTACTTTGTTTCGATAGCTAATAGACTTTTGCAATAAGTATGTGATTTCTTTATGACTAATGTTGAGTCCATGGATTATATGCACTCTCACCATTCCATCATTGCTAGCCTCTTCGGTACCGTGCATTGCCCTTTCTCACGTCGAGAGTTGGTGCAAATTTTGCCGGTGCATCCAAACCCCATGATATGATATGCTCTATCACACATAAGCCTCCTTATATCTTCCTCAAAACAGCCACCATACCTACCTATCATGTTATTTTTATAGCCATTTCGAGATATATTGCCATCCAACTTCCATCATCATCATATACATGACTTGAGCATTCATTGTCATATTGCTTTGCATGATCGTAAGATAGCTAGCATGATATTTTCATGGCTTGTCCGTTTTTTTATATCTTTGCTACGCTAGATCATTGCACATCCTGGTACACTGCCAAAGGCATTCATATAGAGTCATATTTTGTTCTAGTAATATTGAGTTGTAAGTAAATAAAAGTGTGATGATCATCCTTATTAGAGCATTGCCCCAGTGAGGAAAGGATGATGGATACTATGATTCCCCCACAAGTCAGGATGAGACTCCGGACGAAAAATAAAAAAAGAGGCCAAAAAAGGAGAGCCAAAAAAAGAGAGAGAAGACAAAAAAATGAAAAAATGAGAGAAAAAGAGAGAAGGGCAATGCTTCTATCCTTTTACCACACTTGTGCTTCAGAGTAGCACCATGTTCTTCATATAGAGAATCTCTTGAGTTATCAGTTTATATACTAGTGGGAATTTTCATTATAGAACTTGGCTTGTATATTCCGATGATGGGCTTCCTCAAATGCCCGAGGTCTTCATGAGAAAGCAAGTTGGATGCACACCCACTTAGTTTTTAGTCTGAGCTTTCATACACTTATAGCTCTAGTGCATCCGTTGCATGGCAATCCCTACTCCTCGCATTGACATCAATTGACGGACATCTCCATAGCACGTTGATTAGCCGCATCGATGTGAGAGCTTCTTCCTTTTTGTCTTCTCCACAAAACCTCCACCATCATATTCTATTCCATCGATAGTGCTATATCCATGGCTCACGCTCATGTATTGCGTGAAATTTGAAAAGTCTTGAGAACATTAAAAGTATGAAACAATTGCTTGGCTTGTCATCGGGGTTCTGCATGATGAAATACTTTGTGTGATGAAGATGGAGCATAGCCAGACTATATGATTTTGTAGGGATAACTTTCTTTGGCCATGTTATTTTGAGAAGACATGATTGCTTTATTAGTATGCTTGAAGTATTATTGTCTTAATGTCAAATGATAGAAAATTGCTTTGAATCACTCGTGTCTTAATATTCATGCCATGATTATATTATATGATCAAGATTATGCTCGGTAGCATTCCACATAAAAAATTATCTTTTTATCATTTACCTACTCGAGGAAGAGCATGAATTAAGCTTGGGGATGCTGATACGTCTCCGTTGTATCTATAATTGTTTATTGATTCCATGCCAGTATTTTAAAACTTTTACATACTTTTGGCAACTTTTTATACTATTTTCTTGGACTAACATATTGATCCAGTGCCCAGTACCAGTTCCTGTTTGTTGCATGTTTTTGTTTCGCAGAAAATCCATATCAAACAGAGTCCAAACGAGATAAAAACTTACGGAGAATTTTTTGGATTATATGTCATTTTTGGGAAAAAGAATCAACGCGAGACAATGCCCGAGGGGGCGCCAAGGCCGGGAGCGCGCCCTCGGCCCTTGTGGTCACCTCGTAAGGTGGTTGGTCGCCGCAAGAAAGCTAATATTCAGATAAAAATTGTGTTAAAATTTCAGCCGAATCAGAGTTACGGATCTCCCGGAATTTAAGAAACGGTGAAAGGCCAAAATGTGAGAATGCAAAAATAGAAGAGAGAGAGAGAGAGAGAGAGATCCAATCTAGGGGGGAGGTCAAGGTAGAAGAAGAAGGAGGGGGCTCTGATGACCCACAAGTATAGGGGATCTATCGTAGTATTTTGATAAGTAAGAGTGTCGAACCCAGCGAGGAGCAGAAGGAAATGACAAGTGGTTTTCAGCAAGGTATTCTCTGCAAGCACTGAAATTATCGGTAATAGATAGTTTTGTGATAAGATAATTCGTAACGGGTAACAAGTAAATAAAGTAACTAAGGTGCAGCAAGGTGGCCCAATCCTTTTTGTACCAAAGGACAAGCCTGGGCGAACTCTTATGTGAAGCAAAGCGCTCCCGAGGACACATGGGAATTATTGTCAAGTTAGTTTTCATCATGATCATATGATTCGCGTTCGTTACTTTGATAATTTGATATGTGGGTGGACCGGTGCTTGGGTGCTGCCCTTCCTTGGACAAGCCTCCCACTTATGATTAACCCCTCTCGCAAGCATCCGCAACTACGAAAGAAGAATTAAGGTAAACCTAACCATATCATGAAACATATGGATCCAAATTAGCCCCTTACGAAGCAACGCATAAACTAGGTTTAAGCTTCTGTCACTCTAGCAACCCATCATCTACTTATAAATTCACAATGCCTTCCCCTAGGCCCAAATAATGGTGAAGTGTCATGTAGTCGACGTTCACATAACACCACTAGAGGAAAGACAACATACATCTCATCTAAATATCGAACGAATGCCAAATTCACATGATTACTTATAACAAGACTTCTCCCATGTCCTCAGGAACAAACGTAACTACTCACAAATCATATTCATGATCAAAATCAGAGAAGTATTAATTATCATTAAGGATCTGAGCATATGATCTTTCACCAAATAAACCAACTAGCATCAACTACAAGGAGTAATCAACACTACTAGCAACCCACGGGTACCAATCTGAGGTTTTGGGACCAAGATCGAATACAAGAGATGAACTAGGGTTTGAGAGGAGATAGTGCTGGTGAAGATGTTGATGGAGATTAACCCTCCCCCGATGAGAGGATCGATGGTGATGACGATGGCGATGATTTCCCCCTCTCGGAGGGATGTTTCCCCGGTAGAACAGCTCCGCCAGAGCCCTATATTGGTTCTGCCCAGGTTCCGCCTCGAGACGGCGGCGCTTCGTCCCGAAAGCTTCCTTATGATTTTTTCCTGGGTAAAAGACACCATATAGCAGAAGATGGGCACCGGAGGCCTGCCAGTGGTCCCACAAGGTCGGGGGTGCGCCTAGGGGGGTAGGGCGCGCCCTCCACCCTTGCGGCTGGCTGGTGCCCTCCCCCTCTGGTTCTTTCTTCGCCCAATATTTTTATATATTCCAAAAATAAGCTCCGTGAAGTTTCAGGACTTTTGGAGTTGTGCAGAATAGGTCTCTAATATTTGCTCCTTTTCCAGTCCAGAATTCCAGCTGCCGGCATTCTCCCTCTTCATGTAAACCTTGTAAAATAAGAGAGAATAGCCATAAGTATTGTGATATAATGTGTAATAACAGCCCATAATGCAATAAATATCAACATAAAAGCATGATGCAAAATGGACGTATCAACTCCCCCAAGCTTAGACCTCGCTTGTCCTCAAGCAAAAGCCGATATCGATAAGTATGTCCACATGTTTAGAGATAGAGGTGTCGATAAAATAGAATACGGACATGAGGGTATCATGATCATCTTTAGAACAGCAACATATATTGTCATGTAATTTCTTATGATAAAGTAACAATTCATTCACAAGACAAAGTACAGATCAAAAACTTCATTGAGAACTAACAAACTATGATCTCAGTCACTGTAGCAATTGTAATTTATCATAACATCGGAAAGAGTCAATATAAGAGCTTTTCAGCAAGTCCACATACTCAACTATCATATAATCTTTCACAATTGCTAACACTCACGCAATACTTATGGGTACAAAGTTTCAATCGGACATAGAGAAAGATAGGGGTTTATAGTTTCGCCTCCCAACTTCTTACCTCAAGGGCAATGTCAACAATAATACTTTATGAAAACCTTGCCAAAGGAAAAAGTGTAAAAAGGAAAGGTGATGATCACCATGACTCTTGCATAAGGGTAGGAGATAAAAGTAAAAGATAGGCCCTTCGCAGAGGGAAGCAGAGGTTGTCATGCGCTTTTATGGTTGGATGCACAAAATCTTAATGCAAAAGAACGTTACTTTATATTGCCGCTTGTGATAAAGACCTTTATTATGCAGCATGTCGCTTTTATTTCTTCCATATCACAAGTTCGTATAAAGCTTATTTTCTTCACACTAATAGATCATGTATATTTAGAGAGCAATTTTTATTGCTTGCACCGATGACAACTTACTTGAAGGATCTTACTCAATCCATAGGTAGGTATGGTGGACTCTCATGGCAAAACTGGGTTTAGGGATGTTTGGAAGCACAAGTAGTATCTCTACTTGGTGCAAAGAATTTTGCTAGCATGAGAGGGAAAGGCAAGCTCAGCATGTTGGATGATCCATGACAATATAACTTCTATTTGGATATAAGCAAACATAACCTATTATGTTGTCTTCCTTGTCCAACATCAACCTTTTAGCATGTCATATTTTAATGAGTGCTCACGATTACAAAATATGTCCAAGATAGTATATTTATATGTGAGGCCTCTCTTTCTTTATTACTTCCTATTAATTGCAACAATGACCAAAAACTGATTTGTGAACTCTCAACAACTTTCATCATACTCTTTATATGTGAAGTCATTACTCTCCATAAGATCAATATATGATCTTTTTATTTATTTATTCTTTCTGTTATTTAATTCCCTCCAGATCATAGCAAGAAAGCGAAGCCCTCAACTCAAAACTACTCTTTATTATATATCTCACAGACTTGATTACATAGAGGGAACATAAAGGGAAACTCAAAACTAGATCATGCTAAAAAATTCATTCTACTAGAGCAAGATATAACCAAAAGGATCGAACTAAGAAAAATGATAAATATAAAGATGTGATGGTGATACGATACCGAGGCACTCCCCCAAGCTTGGCAATTGCCAAGGGGAGTGCCCATACCCATGTATTTAGATCTCTTTCTTCTGCGGTAATGATGATGGAGTTGTCGATGAAGCAGGCTTGGTGGCCATCTTCCAAGGCATAGGCTCACCATCATAGAAAGATGAGCGGGTCTCCGGGATCCTCGAATCTGCAGCGAAACTCATCCTCTTGAATCTATATTCATACTGACAGTTTTGGTTTTGCAGGTCATAGATCTGGGCTTGGAGATGCTCGATTTTCTCATGAAGCCCGAAGATAGCTTCCTCGATGCTCTTGGGGTCTAGCTTGTGCTTTTTGGTGAACTCCGTGATCATCATGTGGTTAGCGTTGAGTCCACGTTCCACCATCCCTTGACACTTGAAAACTTGTTGTTCCATTGCTTCGAGTCTTGCCTCCACGCTTCCGGTCTTCTTCGGTCCCTCAACATCACGGATATGCAGCACCCCCTCATGCATCTCAATAGCTTGAGGGTGTCGCAGCACCTCCGCAAGGTAGGGGTTGATGACCTTCTCGAAAAACTTGTCCTTGGGGCGCTTGGAGACGTCATGGTGATCTAGATCTATTAGAAAAACAGCTCGAAACAAAAACAAGAGGTATTCTCATGGTACGGTGGTCAAAACCTTCAGGAGATTATATAATGAATTTTTACCCACCATAAGAAGTATTCTGCAAGAAAACGGAGTCCGAAGGGCACACAAGGTGGCCACAAGGTCGGGGGGTGTGCCCAGGGGGGTAGGGCGCGCCCTCCACCCTTGTGGTGGCCTCGTGTCTCTTTCGGACTACTTTTAATTTTCCTAATTTTTTAAATATTCCAAAACGGAGAAAATTTACCATTGGAAATGTTTTGGAGTCAGTTTACTTACCATACCACATACCTATTCCTTTTCGGAGTCTGAAACGTTCTAGAAAGTGTCCCTTATGTACTCCTCCGGTGTCACGGTATCAATTATATTGGTCTCAACATTTATGGGAGTACCTGAGATATAATGTTTAAGTCTTTGACTGTTTACTACCTTCGGATTTTTACCTTCGGCATTATTGATTTTTATGGCACCAGAACGATAAACCTCCTCGATAATGTAAGGGCCTTCCCATTTAGAGAGAAGCTTTCCTGCAAAAATCTTAAACGAGACTTGTATAGCAAAACATGATCACCTACATTAAACTCACGCTTTTGTATCCTTTTGTCATGCCATCTTTTAACTTTTTCTTTAAACAACTTGGTATTCTCATAGGCTTGGGTTCTCCATTCATCAAGTCAGCTAATGTCAAATAACCTCTTCTCACCGGCAAGTTTGAAATCGTAATCGAGCTCTTTAATAGCCCAATATGCCTTATGTTCAAGTTCAAGAGGTAACTGACATGATTTTCCATAAACCATTTTATATGGAGACATACCGATAGGATTCTTATAAGCAGTTCTATAAGCCCACAAAGCATCATCAAGTTTCTTAGACCAACTTTTTCTAGATCTATTAACAGTCTTTTGCAAAATTAATTTAATTTCCCTATTGCTCAATTCTACTTGACCACTAGACTGAGGATGATAAGGAGATGCAATTCTATGGTTGACATCATATTTAGCAAGCATTTTACGGAAGGCACCATGAATAAAATGTGAACCACCATCAGTCATTAAATATCTAGGGACTCCAAACCTCGGAAAAATAACTTCTTTAAGCATCTTAATAGAAGTGTTATGATCAGCACTACCAGTTGGAATAGCTTCTACCCACTTAGTAATGTAATCAACAGCAACTAAAATATGTGTATACCCATTAGAGAGAGAAAAAGGTCCCATATAATCAAAGCCCCAAACAACAAATAGTTCAATAACAAGTGAATAATTCATAGGCATTTCCCGACGTCTACTAATATTACCAATCTTCTGGCATTCATCACAAGACAAGACAAACTTACGGGCATCTTTAAATAGAGTGGGCCAAGAGAACCCGGATTGCAATACCTTGTGTGCAGTTCTATCTCCAACGTGGTGTCCTCCATAAGACTTGGAGTGGCACTTGCGTAGGATCTGTTCCTGTTCATGCTCAGGTACACAATGTCTAATAACACCATCTACTCCTTCTTTATAAAGGTGTGGGTCTGTAACGCCCCGGATCCGATGCGCCAGGTGTCTGCCAGTTATTCGCTGTCGTTACCATGTCATCTGCTTGCTTGTTGCATTTTTGTTCATGTCACGCATCCCATATCATGTCATCATGTGCATTGCATTTGCATACATGTTCGTCTCATGCATCCGAGCATTTTCCCCGTTGTCCGTTTTGCAATCCGGCACTCCCACCTCCTCCGGCGCACCCCTCTTGCTTCTTTTCGTGAGCGGGTGTTGAACGTTCTCGGAATGGACCGAGTGTTGTCAAGTGGCCTTGGTATACCACCGGTAGACCACCGGTCAAGTCTCGTTCCATTTGGAGGTCGTTTGGTACTCCAACGGTTATCCGGGCATCCGCAAAGTCCTTTTGTGTGTTGCAGCAAACCCCCCCTTCAAACAGCCCCAAAACCCCTCTAAGTCTCCTCCATGCTCTCGGTCGTTCGATCACGATCGCGTGGGCGAAAACCGCACCCCGTTTGGACTCTCCTAGCTCCCTCTACCTATATATTTGCCCTCTCCCCCGAAATTCGCGGATGAATCCACTCTAACCCTAGCTTCTTCCCTCCTCCGCGCCACCGGACGCGTCCGCGCCGCCGTCGGACATGTCCAGCCGCCGCCCCTCCGCGAATCGCACGCCGCCACCTGTCCTGGCCGCCATCCCCGCCGCCGCGGCCCGCCCAGGCCCGCGCCGGCGCCCGTCGCCTCCGTCGCCGGCGTGCCGTGCTCCGCCGCCCACGCCTCGCCGCCTTGCGCCTCGTCCCCGCTGCCGGTTTCCCCGGGCCCCGCCTCCTCTGCCGGCCTCCGTCCCGTGCCGGGCCCGAGCCGCACCCCGCCTCGCACTGGTGCCCCACCACCCTCCGGCCTCGCCGCCATGGGAGCCCGAGCCCGAGCTCGAGCTTGCCGCCGGCACTCGTGCTCCGCCGCCAGGCCGCCTCCTCGCCCCACGCCGCCGCCCTTCTCCTCCACTCCGGCCACCGCGCGCGCCTTCTCCAGCGAGAGACCGGCCGCCTCGATCCGCGTGCCTCGAGCCCCGATCCGATCTGGTAACCTACGGTTGACTTCTCCCCTCTCCCAAATTTCTCCAAGTCCCCCGTAATTCATTATATGTGTTGTTGTTTGACCTAGTGTAACTTCATACATATAGCTCCAATTCGCGCGTGTAATATATTGAAATGTTCGTATCGTGATGCTCTTCATTTTGTTCCATTTCACCATGTTCATTAGAGTCCATCTTGATGCTAAAATCATCGTTGCAAGAGTGCTAGTTGATGTTATCTGCTGGTTCTTATCAGAACTTGGTGATTTGTTATTTTTGTTGCATTTAATCGGTGCATCGTATGGGCATGAGCTCTACATGTGTTTTGTTGTATGTCATGCCATCTTTCGAGTGGTTTATGCCATGTATTTTTGTGATCTCTGTGGTGACTAGCACAAGCATGCAAACTAGGCCCCGTAATGTTTCTGATTTCAGGGACTTGGTGGTTTCACCAAGTCTGTCTGCTGTTATTTTGTTGCCATGTAAACTTGATGCTACAGAGAGATCCATGCATATTTTGGAGATGTTCAGTAAGGATGTTTTGTAGATATTATTGCAATTGATCCATTCCTGCCCTTGTTTGAAATTATGGAGTGCTCCAGCATGACTCAATCTTGCTCTATCTTTGCACTAAAATGTTCCTGGCAGATTGTTTACGTGTTATTCAATTTTGCCAAGCTTGTTGTAGTTGATCTATACATGCTATGTACTTGATCTTGCCATGGATAGCTTCATTAACATGCCATCTTGCTGTAGGTATGCTTGTTTTGTCATGAGTTTCTTTGTGGTGAGTGCATCAAGCTCACCAACAGGCCTTCATATTATAGTTTCTGCCATGCTCTGTTTTCTGCCAAGTCTGGAACCTGTTAACAAAACTTGCTATGTTTACATGGTTTCCATCATATCTTCTGGTCCTTTTTGGCTTATGGTCAGTAAGGGACTTTTGTTATATGCATTTAGTAGATTCATGCCATGTCTTTATTTGCTATGATAAGTTCCTGTAGCATGTTGATTTCGTGCTCTGAACATTGCAACCTGATGCTGTTTCTGTCATGCCCAGTAATTTCTGCCAAGTATGTGAACCTGTTATTATTTGCAATCTTGCCATGTCCTTTTGAGCATGTTCTATTGATTTCTGGAGATAGCTCAGTGTTCATGTTTTGCTGTGCTTTACCTGTACATCATGCCCATGCCTTTTATTTTCATGTTAAGGTGCTTTAGCATATTGTTTTGATGATTGTGAGATGTCTAGTTGCTGTTTTGGACAGATTGTTGCTATATCTTGTTTGGAGTGTATGTGTTGCACCGTTGCTCCGTTTCGAGCATGCTCTATATGAAACTTGCTTAGATTTGCTTGTAGTTTCATATCATCATGTTGCATCCTTGTTTTGAGGTGTTTGCTTGATGTTTGTATGCATTTTGCATCAATGCCATGTTTACTTGTCTTGCTCATATCTTCTAGGCCGTAGCTCCGAATCTAATGAACTTTATATGTAACTTGACTAGAATCTCGTGTAGATCATCATGTTGCTCTTTAACTTGCTGTTTAACAACTTAAACTTAATGCTTATTCAGTTCTGGACCAATTTCGAAATTTGCATATGAGGATTTACCGGATTTGTTATATGTTTTTTCCGGCCTCATTTAAACTTGCCTTGATGTGTTGTTCTTGTATGCATCATCTCTTGTCATGAGTAGCTTCATATAGCCTTGTCATGCATCATACTTGGTTGAGCATCATGCCTTGTTCATGTGTGGTGTGTTTACCTTGTTGTGTGCTTCTTCTCGATAGTTCCCGTGTCGTTGCGATCGTGAGGATTCGTTCGTCTTCGTGGCTTCATCTTCTTCATGAATCCGTTCTTCTTCCTAGCGGGATTTCAGGCAAGATGACCGTCACCTTGGATCTCATTACTATCATTGCTATGCTAGTTGCTTCGTTCTATCGCTATGCTGCGCTACCTATTCACTTGCTCTTCAAGCCTCCCAAATTGCCATGAACCTCTAACCTTTGTCACCCTTCCTAGCAAACCGTTGTTTGGCTATGTTACCGCTTTGCTCAGCCCCTCTTATAGCGTTGCCAGTTGCAGGTGAAGATGAAGATTGCTCCATGTTGGATTATGTTTATGTTGGGATATCACAATATCTCTTATATTATTAATGCATCTATATACTTGGTAAAGGGTGGAAGGCTCGGCCTTAGGCCTGGTGTTTTGTTCCACTCTTGCCGCCCTAGTTTCCGTCATACCGGTGTTATGTTCCTTGATTTTGCGTCCCTCACGCGGTTGGGTGATTTATGGGACCCCCTTGACAGTTCGCTTTGAATAAAACTCTTCCAGCAAGGCCCAACCTTGGTTTTACATTTGCCTCACCTAGCCTTTTTCCCTTGGGAGTCGCGCTCTCGAGGGTCATCTTTATTTACCCCCCCCCCCGGGCCAGTGCTCCTCCGAGTGTTGGTCCAACCTGTCAGTCGCCGGTGGCCACCAGGGGCAACTCTGGTCTGGCCTACCGGAAGCTTGGACAATCCGGTGTGCCCTGAGAACGAGATATGTGCAGCTCCTATCGGGATTTGTCGGCACATCCGGGCGGCTTTGCTGGTTTTGTTTTACCATCGTCGAAATGTCTTGTAACCGGGATTCCGAGACTGATCGGGTCTTCCCGGGAGAAGGAATATCCTTCGTTGACCGCGAGAGCTTATAATGGGATAAGTTGGGACACCCCTGCAGGGTATTTATCTTTCGAAAGTCGTGCCCGCGGTTATGTGGCAGATGGGAATTTGTTAATATCCGGTTGTAGAGAACTTGACACTTGATCTTAACTAAAACGCATCAACCGCGTGTGTAGCCGTGATGGTCCCTTCTCGGCGGAGTCCGGGAAGTGAGCACGGTTTCTGGGTTATGTTTGACATAAGTAGGAGTTCAGGATCACTTCTTGATCATTGCTAGTTTTCACGACCGTTCCGTTGCTTCTCTTCTTGCTCTTATTTGCGTATGTTAGCCACCATACATGCTTAGTCGCTGCTGCAACCTCACCACCTTATCCATTCTTTTCCCTTTAAGCTTTGCTAGTCTTGATACCCATGGTAATGGGATTGCTGAGTCCTCGTGGCTCACAGATTACTACAACACCAGTTGCAGGTACAGGTTTTGCGATGATCATGATGCGAGAGCGATGTTTATTTGTTTTGGAGATCTTCTTCTGCTTCTTCTTCGATCAGGGGATAGATTCCAGGTCAGCAGCCTGGGCTAGCAGGGTGGATGTCGTTTGAGTTTCTGTTTATGTTTCATCCGTAGTCGGATGTTGATCTCATGTATGATGTATTGATGTATTCTTGTGGCATTTGTATGCCTTGTATGTATCCCGAACTATTATGTAATGTTGATGTAATGATATCCACCTTGCAAAAGCGTTTCAATATGCGGGTCTATCCTTGGTGGGACCTTCGAGTTCCTCTCGGATAGGGTCGCATATTGGGCGTGACAAGTTGGTATCAGAGCCTCGACCGACCCTAGGAGCCCCCCTTGATTGATCGTGTAGTTTGGCCGTTGTTGAGTCTAGAAGAAAACTTTTTCTGAGTCTAGTTATATCGGAGAGTAGGAATTCTTTTTACTCCTCTGCCCCTTCGTCGCTCTGGTGAGAAATCTTGACGTAGATGTTTTGAACTATTCCTCTTCCCCTTCAAATTTTTCTTAGGATCACGTGGTTAGTTTTCGTTCGTTGCCCATCCTTTTTCAATCCGGCGCATTTCTCTTCGAGTGTTTTCGGTCCTCGTCATCTTTTGCGGGATCAGTCCTCAGTTCTTTCTCATCCGATGTTGTTTCCCTGCCCCCAGTTGTTTTATTTTTCCCACCCGCCCTCCCTTCTTCTTCTCGGAACCGGAGTCTGTAATCGAGTATCCATTCTACTCGTGGAAAATCTTTGCATTCTCTCCTCAATTATTTCAACCGGTGCTTTTCTCTTCAAGTTATTCATCGAATTCCCCTTCCAAGTTGCCTTGTTTTTCCCGCCCTCCCACCCTTTTATTCCCGGAGTCTGAGCCTCTATTCGAGCCTCTATTTCATTCGTGCGGAGTATCTTCAGTCTTCCCTCAGTTATTTCAACCGGTGAATTCTCGTCCCGTTTGACATTCTTCATCTCTTTTCTTCTCCGGTGGATTCAATTCCAATTTTCGGTAGTCATTATATTCTTTCCTCGGCTCAAATGTTTTCCGTTGCTCGTTCCCTCTCGTCATTTTATCGTTCCGGAGTGATGAAGACATCTCAGGAGATTCGTCTGTGTTCGAATTAAATCGAGGTTGTCACCTCATTCAAATATTTCAATTGTTCCGGTGCATCATCTATCTGATCAACAATCCTTTCGCAACGGTGTTTCTCTTGAGTGGGCCCTAACCCACAGGTCTTTTCCCAGGATCTTACCTGACTCTTCTAATTTCCCGGAGTTATTCTCAAATCCTTTTCGAAGTTTGATGTAAGTATGAATTTCATCAGTCAGATGTTTTTCCATGATCGATTTCAATTATTTTCATTGTTGACTCTACCTCTTCGCTTTTCATTCTCCCGGAGTATCTCATCAATTTTGGTGTTGTTTCTCATCGTCATTATCTACATTGAAGACCGAAGAAGAGTTTCTTTTAAACCTTGCCCGTTCTCTCGGAGATTCGCGGTGCTAGCTCGATGTTATCCTATCAAATCGTTACAAGTCGTGTAATTATTTTTCATCCATCCGGAGTATTTCAGGAGTTGCTTCCCCTCTCGATCATCCGGAGGTCATCTTTTCGGAATATTTCTTCATTCTAAGTTTTTCAAATCCGTTCTCCGATTATTCTTTATTCGTGCCCCTTCGTTCGTTTACATATTCTTCCGGTGCTTCGTTCAAGTATGCTTCAATCAGTTCGCGATCCCTTCTTTCAATTGCATCTTCATTCCCTCATGTATATTCGTGCTTTTCCTATTTTCCCGGTGAGTCATCCTCCTTCGTCAGTCAATTTTGAATTCTAACGGTGGTTCGCTCAAGATTCCTTCTGTTGATATCATATCAATTAATTCGTTCTTTCCAAATCCTACCGGTGGTTCACGAAGTTTTTCTCAAGTTTTGGCGCTATATTCCCCCTGTTGAGGATATAGCCCTTAGAGTCACCCGCCAGGAGGGGCCGGGTTACTCATAATGGTCATCACGCGAAGCCCAGTACCGAGCTTGAAGACGGCGGGTCAATGATGGGCCTAAGACCCGGAGATGGCTTAAGGCCCGTAGTGATAAACCGCCGTATGGCAAGACTTCTAGTGTAAGGCAAGAGTAGTTGAGAGACCGAGCCGGACACTCTTATGAGCCGGCCGGGACTCTGAGAGTTGCGGGGCGTCAACCTCTCTATATAAAGGGACGACCCGGCGGCGGTTTAGGGACAAGTAAGATCTCGCCGAGAGCCAGGCATAGCAATTAAGCTCCGTGGTCATCGAAACCCTAATCAATACCACCTCAACTGGACGTAGGCTTTTACCTTCGCCGTAAGGGGCCGAACCAGTATAACCCTCGTGTTCCTTGTCCCGTTTAACCCCTTTAAGCTTCCTAGCTGCGATGGCTCCACGCCTAAGTCCTTGCACGAGGACATCTGCCGTGACAATTCCACGACAGTTGGGGCCCACCGTGGGGCCAGCGCACGGTGGATTTGAGTTCTAGAAGGGCAGCTTCGAAGGGCTCAAGGGATACTGTCGGGGATATACCCCGCGGTATGACCCGGGCGGATGTATAACCCGGCCGGACTTGGCGACATACTAATGACCCGCCCTGACTGGACGACTCACTAAGTGACCCGCCCGAGTCTGGCGACTTATGGGTGACCTGGCAAGCGGATCAGAGGAGCGACAAGACCCGGGGGCCCAAGAGGCTCAAGGCCCAGAAGGCCGGCTTACATTATGGTAGGCCGGCTTAAAAGGAAAGGGATGACGAATATTTCCTTTACGCGGAAGCAAGACCCGGACTTGTATTCAACTTGTAAGAAAAGATAGACTAGCCCTAGTCCTACTAGGACTCCATATGTAAACCGCCCCTCCAACTTATATAAGGAGGGGGCAGGGCTCCCCAAAGAGGGACAAGCAACAAGAAATAATCTCTAGGGCTAAACACCGAGAGCCGGAGCCGGCGACTCTCCCGTGATCATAATGAGACCTAGCCTCAAACAGCACGTAGGGTTATTACCGGATGATGTTTCCCGGGGCCCGAAGCTGTCTAAATCCTTGTCTTGTGTTGTGTCTCTCGATTCCGCCCAACCCCTCTCAAGCTACCGCATAGATGTGTTGGCCTCACGACGAAGTCCTCACGCTAAGGACATCTGCCGTGACAATTCCACGACAGTTGGCGCCCACCGTGGGGCCTGCGCACGGTGGTGTTGAGTTCTTGAAAGGATCGCTTTTTAGGGATCGAGAAGCTCGTGATTGGTCAGATGAGGAAAAGATGGTTTGATGGTCAAAATCATGACTAACTTTGAAGTTTACAGCACAGGGGTTTGAGATCAAGAGGTTAGGGTTCCGTCGTCTGCGCCGCTAAACGTGATGAAGCGATCCGCCGAAACCATTTCTACGTTGAGTCCGATGTTGACAAGGAGTTGATCTGCTACACGGTAGGCGTACAAATCGTTCCGGGTTACGCTGATTTCCCCTGCCGTTGGTTTCAAGTCCCAAGAAGGGCCACCTACAAGGTCCTGCCGCTGCTGATTCCCATCAGGCCGTCATCAATCAAGAAAGTATTACTATAGTTGCTCCTCACGTGGTGGTCAAGGCTGGTCCACAAAATTAAAATTTTGGTCTCCTATTGCACTACACGTGATGCTAATATTAATCCAGTACAGATCAGATTTTTGGGTCTTCAAACACTGTCTACTATCGGAAACACTGGAGGTGGGCCTCAAAACGCCCACGCTAAACCGCCTCACTGTTGCGAGTTCGCCTGCGGAGAGCCACCGCTGTCGATTTGCCTCACGGCAGCCCTCAAACCGCCCTGCGAGTTTTAGCCTCGGCGAACTGTCCTGCTTCTGCTGGATTTCCTCGTCCATGTACCGGCCGCTTCCTGTATTCGGTCGAGTCACACCAACCATAGCTGGAAGGAAAACACGGACGAGAATCAGTCAACCGGCCACGTCAGCTGAAGCCAATTCGGTCTTTTCTTCTTGTCAAAATTCTGATTGGTGCATGTGTACAAGAAAAAATACTAGTAGAAGGAAAGAATGACTACGTGAGTCTCGTCCGTGGTTATCAAAGAAAGGGATACATCAAGTGAGATGACAAGTAGGACTGGGTCTCGATTTCCGCTTCAGGTCTTCACTTTCGAGCTGCCTGTCGTCGAACCGGCACCGGGTCTCCGGGTCTGCTCGCCTGACGCCTCTGAGCCGCCGCAGTGGCCACATCAGCTGCCGGATTGGCTCCGTGTCTGAAACACTCTCCTCGCGGATCGCCGAGCCGTACAAGCTGGAGCTGCCGCGCACCGCTGCCCTGCGTCCGCTGCGAGTTGGATCCGCCTCTATCCGTGCCTGGCTGGCTTCGCCCGCACCCCCTGCGTCCTCCTTGAGCAGCCGCCTCAGCTTGCTGCACGCCCAGATCAAGTTGCCACTACCGGTCGCATCTGCGTGTAATCCGGCCGTAGCCGCCCTTGCCAGTGAACCGCCGCGGGTTAAACCGCCGCCCCGACCGGGTCACCTCTGGCACACCAACTTCAGCCCGCGAGGCGCTGCCGCGGCCCCAAGCCGCCTCGCCTCGCTCCCCCTGCCACTGCGCCCAGCTGTTCTGGCAAGTCGCCACCGTAACCCGCGGGCCCGTCCTTTGCTGGCATCTCTTCAATTTACCCAGTGACCCAGCTGTGTTAAACCACACTGCGCAGCCCCTGCCTTATCAGAGTCAGCCGCCCTTGCTGTAAATCGCCAGCCTCGGTGTCGCCGAGTGGAAGATTCAATCATAGTACACATCATATCTGCTGCAAAAACTTCGACCATGATCCGGACCTACAGTACTTGCCGGTCTTCACGTTTTCCACCAAGTTTTCAACAACCTTTGGTCAAGAGTGGCAGTGTTAAACTGAGGATGGCCGGTGTTGCTGTGTTCTGGGTTTGGTACCTGTTCCTGATGTCTAGCCCGCCAGTCTCTGTGAAGCGTCAGTTTCGCCGCAAAAAGAAAAGCAGCGCTGGCAGTAATGATAACCCGGCGGCCCGTTCGTTTTACCCTGTAAGATTACAAGAGCTCGAGCTTGTTACGGATGGTGTAATCAGCCAAACATTGGAGATCTTTGTACAAAGGGTCATTATGGAAGAGATACTGAATTAAGATCAGATGAAGCAAAAATGGGACGACCGTGCTACCAGCTGCCGAAAATTGTTACGTACAGCAAGGGACCTGCTACATCCATCTGAGTCAGAAGAGATCAAGTGCTACTGGCGGATCATCAGAGCAATTTTCAAAAAAAAATGCTGCTTGGTTCGAAGGCAGACTACAAACGCTATTTGTATAGTACTATCAGTACTGCTTCTTACGTCAGGATCCAGAAATCATCATCAAACTTGGGGCTGAGTACAAGCAGGAGAATTATTTATTACAAAGTGGCATTATACCACAGAGGTGGAGGCGTGCCAACATCAATCGGTACAGGTGGTCGTCCTTACTCAACGGACTCCCGCACCGGCTTACAATGCTGTGGCCGACTCATCCGTCCACGCCGCCTTACAACGCCATGGTTATTTCTCGCGTCCGCACCGGCTTACAATGAGGAGGACAACTTACTCGTCCACACCGGCTTACAATACCACGATCGACGCATCTGTTGTCCGGGCGAATCAGGTGTTATCCCTCCAATGTATTTTATCAGTACATGTTAATTCATCGGACAAAAATTACTCTGTCTTGCAATATTTCATGCAGGACAATTATTTATGACAAAGGCGATGTTATACTACGGGTATGGAGCACGCACTGGCAATGTTCTGCACCAGCGTTTTATCCGTGCCACGCTACCTGATGAACGGACGTGCGCAAGTCGCCGCCCGTGTGGCCCGCTCTACATTAACTCGCCGGGACCGCGCCCGCGGCTGACTCGCCCGTCCACGCGGCTTACCGTGCCTGCGATTGACTCGCCCGTCCGCACCGGCTTACAATGCCTCGGCCGACTCATCTGTCTACATCCGTGGCCGACTCGCTCGTAATTGGTTTTAACTTCACCATAGTGATCATCAACTCCGCGGCCGATAATTTCTGGCTTAACATATCAGGTGAAATCCATCCAGTATATTTTTATATTATATATTGCTTTCTTTAAAAGAGCAATTACTCTGGCTTGCAAGTTTTTCAATGCAGGACAAATTGTCCACTGCAAAAAGGGATTATTATATCACTAAGTTATTGGATAACTCATGCCGGTTTATATCACTGTTAAATATGAAGAATCTCAAGCCAACTCCTCGAGTCATCTTGAGACTTGGGGGCTACAATGACATGACTCGGGAACTCCGGGTCATTGGAGGGAAGGATAACCCGGTTCCGGAGGCCACCGCCATATTGATGAAAATTTAAAGGCCGTCAGAAAATTGCCGGTTCAAATTAAAGATTCGGTTTAAAATCCGGCTCAAGAGACATCTTTCTCCCTAAAAGCTTTGAAGCTCTCAAATCCGGTTCAACATCCGGCTCAAGGTAAATTTGTCTCTTACAAAGCTTTGAAGCTCTCAAATCCGGTTTAAAGTTCCGGTTCAAAAAAAAATCTCTTGCAAGTTTGAGTTCTCAAACAAATTAAGGGTTGTCAAAAGAGAACTTGCTGCCATGATGCGCGGTTCAAACATGGGTATCCTGCCTTACGGCTTAGCTTATTATGGTCACTTGGGGGCTTCCTGTTCAAATATAGGTCATATTCGAACCAAAGAGAACATAGCTGTCGATACCCTTTTGATTAGCAAACTGCTGAACCTACTTGGGGGCTTCTTGATCGTATCCGAATCATAGCTCAACCCCTTTGGGATTCGACGTGGATCGTATTCAAATCAGTGTCGCTAAACAACTCTCAAGGTCATTTGGGGGCTTCCTGTTCAAACATAGGTCGTATTTGAACCAAAGAGAACATAGCTGTCGGTACCCTCTTGATCGGCAACGCCAAAGCCACTGGGGGCTATATGATCGTATTCGAATCTTAGCTTAACCCCTTTGGGAGGGTTTTCTGATCGTATTCGAATCAGAAGCCTCAAAATTTTTGAAGTCTCTTTTTGCAAATAATTTTTGGATTTATTTGAAGCTCTTTTTCATATCTGAAGTGTATATGAGTGGTTGCTATTTAACCCGGCTTGATTTTCGATGATAAATCGCCAACTTATGACAATCATCATCTATGTGGAAGCATTGGCTTCTAAGGATCGGGTTATCACCCTTACTGCACAGGTCATGTAAACCGGCAGTACAAATTCAATATCACAGTGGTTATATGTGAGATATTATGACCCGCCCTGCGGTAAACCGCCAAGGGATCTTGTGATCTACTTGTGTGCAGGATAAGACTACATTTGGGTGGTTACCCGCCCTGGCTTTAACGTTAAGTCGCCAGGGCATATGTTGTTTGAACTCTGTGCAGGATTTACAGGGCTATAACTTACATAAATGAATAAGTTCAAGCCCATCATCAAAGATTGAAATTGGTGTCTCAAAAGGGTTATCAATTCTTGGTTTTCTCAAAGGCTATAAGCCGCCGGGTTTGTAAAAATTCTGGCTTACAATGGAGGCGTAATAAATCGCCATCAGCCAAGAGTCGCCGGGTATTTAAACTCCGGATTTACTTGTCAACAGATAAAGTATTTGGAATCTTTAAATAGCCAAACTTGGCTGGATTTTCATTATGATTTGAATGATTGAGGTTTTCAAACCGGTTAGTCAGATCTTTAATAGCCAACATGGCTGGATTTTTATTATGGTTATCGGAAACTAATATTTATGATTGAGGTTTTCAAAGTCGCTTCAGTGCAATGGCTATTATTTTATCAATGGATATGATTTATTCTACAATGGAAGAATAGTCCTGAGTCGCTGCAGGCTTACAACCCGGCACTTGGGGGCTACATTATTCAAATTGAGATTACATCAAATGTGCTAGTCCCATGTCACTGCCAGCATGCACCATGGCACTTGGGGGCTAATGCAAGATTACTTTTTATTGGCCTTGTTGAAGACCCGACTCATCATATTATGATAAACCGGCCCTTGGGGCTACCAATTGCTCCTGTCAACAATTCAAGGTACATAAGTCTTAATCCCATTATATTGAAGGATCCACTGTTTAGTTGGTAAAGCACAAAGCTCTTAACCTTGTGGACGTGGGTTCAAGCCCCATGGTGGGGGTTTACATCATATGATTATTTTCAATGAAAAGTCCCAGCTCAGTATTATCTTACTAAGCCGGCCCTTGGGGGCTACACATTGCTGTTCAAATTTACATGATCATATTTATAAAGTCCCTGCTTCATTATTGCATAATGACCCGGCCCTTGGGGGCTACACTGGTTGAAGTTTTTGAGAATCAGGCAATTACAAGTCCCAGGTTGCTGCAAGCATGACAACCCGGCACTTGGGGCTACATAATATGGAATATTCAGTTTTACTAGTGATTGGGATGAACAACATGGATTTCTTCAAAGTGGCAGTATTCATATTGAAGCAAGTCTTAGCCATCACTTTGTTCTGCTCAAGACTTGGGGGCTACAGGTAATATGGATAAGGGAGAAAAATCTTCAAATTATCAGTTTTGAGCAAGTCAGGAGGATCAAATTGACCCGGTGTTTGCAACAATCATGATCCGGCGTCACCAATAATTATGACCCGACGTCGGCAACAGTTATGACCCGGTGCTATCAATATTTACAAGCCGGCAATTTTGATAAACCGACAAGTCTTACTTCTTCAACCTGGCTGAAAGTCAGATGAGTATTTCAAGACCAATATGTTTTAAGCCAGCGCTTTGGAAGCCGATTCAAGTGGATTATTTCTTACAATATTTCTCTACAAGCCAATGCAGCAAATTGACTCTGAAGCTGGCCTATTGACCCGGATCTCTCAAAAGAAGTATCTGGATTTTTTTGCATTCACAAAAGTTGGAACATATCTACTAAAGGAGATTTGCTATAAGTTCATGGCATGTATCAAGGAGGAGATGACCAGGACTTAAGGATGATCAGGTGCCAGCTTACAAAATTTAACCCGGAGCACAACCTATCAAGTTTGTTCTTGTGTTTATTTTACAGGATCAGTTTAACATGGATAAATCCACATTAAACTGGGGCTAATGTCGGGGATATATCCCGCGGTATGACCCGGCCGGAATTGGCGACTCACTGGTGACCCGCCCGGAGCTTGGCGATTCACAGATAACCTGCCCGATCTTGGCGACTCATTAGTAACCCGGCGGGCGGGTCAGATGGACAACAAGGCTCAAAGCCCAGAAGGCCGGCTCATGTTATGATGGGGCCGGATTAAGAGGAAAGGGATGACGAATATTTCCTTTACAAGGAAACAAGACCCGGATTTGTAATTAACTTGTAAGAGAAGATAGACTAGTCCTAGTCCTACTAGGAATCCACATGTAACCCGCCCCTCTAACTTATATAAGGAGGGGCAGGGCACCCCAAAGAGGGACAAGCAACAAGAAACAATCTCTAAGGCTAGACACAAAGAGCCGGCTTACCGGCGACTCTCTCATGAGCATAATGAGACCTAGCCTCAAACAGCATGTAGGGCTATTACCGGATGATGTTTCCCGGGGCCCGAAGCTGTCTAAACCCTTGTCTTGTGCGTTGAACCGCCTTGCGTCTCTCATCCCAATCAACCCCTCTCAAGCTACCACATAGATGCGCTGGCCTCGCGACTAAGTCCTGACACTAAGGACATCTGCCGTGACAATTCCACGACAACCCCCGTGTTCCTTGTCCCGTTTAACCCCTTTAAGCTTCCTAGCTGCGATGGCTCCACGACTAAGTCCTAGCTCGAGGACATCTGCCGTGACAATTCCACGACAGTTGGCGCCCACCGTGGGGCCAGCGCACGGTGGATTTGAGTTCTTGAAGGGCGGTTCGAAGGGCTCAAGGGATACGCTATGGGCCGGATGACCAAGAGTCGTCGCGGCAAGCTCTACATCGACGATGCAACCTGGGGCCCCAACGTCGGCTCAGTCGAGTACGGGTACCGGGTCCCCTTCGCGGAATCCACGTCTTCATTGGTAAGATTGGTGAGCCGGGCCCTGAGCCGGAACTCTGCGCCGATCTCATTGAGACGGCTCAGCGTGCACGACCCGCCCGGGCTCTACCTGCCTTGAAGCATGCTTTAGTGGGATGTGTTCATGGAGGACTCTCTGATGGATCTGGATCTGGTGATGAGACGGCCGCCGGATCTGACGGCGAGTCGTCTACGGACGAGTCAAACTCGTTGTATCAACTTCAAGATGGCAGGCTCAGGGGTTGTTCCGATGGCGACAGCATTCCGGACCCCTTTGAACCGCCAAGCCGGGTTGGAATCTTCATGGCCGGCGCGCAACCTGTTCAAAACCCCGCCTCCGGGTCAGGAAGCCCGGTGCCTTCGCCGGCTCAGGTACTGATGGATCTTACAGATAAGATGACGGTCCTGTTGACCGCTACGGTAGCTCCGGCGGATCAAGTTCAACATGACGCGGAGGTGGCACAGTTAAAGTTGGATCTAGCAAAGGCCAAGGAGGATCTGGCGGCGGAGGGGATCAGGATGGCTGCAGAGAGGGCGGCTCTCAACGCCCAGACTCAGCTGATTCAGGCACAGTCATTCCGGCTCACGATGGATCAAAACGCATCCAATGAGGTCATGAGAAGGAGGCATCAAAAGTCCCAATCTCTACTCCCTCCGGTTTACGATCCTCGAAACCTCTTCAACACGCCAGGTGCAGGGTCTAGTAACCCGCCGGAGATCATAGTGCCCGGGGCTGGGACACCAATTCAGCCCCAAGTGATGGGACCTCCCCGGGTGAACCCTGCCCCGCCTCAGTACGTGCCAATACCACCGGGTCATTATGCCAACCCGTTGGAAAACATGGTCGCCGCGGCGGCACGGCTGGCGGCTCTCCCAATTGATGGCGACTCTCCAACGGCGGTTGAAACCCGCCGGGTCAGGAGACTCCTTCAGACAGCTCTGGCGCAGCAAGAGGCGTACTCTTATAGCCGGGACAGGATCCATTCAACCCCTCGTCCAGGCCGGAGCCCGAGTTATAGCAGACACATGGTTTCAGCGACCGGCTCAAGTAATGTCCGACGCCATGACTTGCCACCTGGCCATGGCCCGGCTCATAACGGGGCCTTTCACGCAGCAGACCAAGACAGAGCACGGCAAGAGGCGGAGCAGGTGCCTCAGTTGACGGCTTACCAGACACCCCCGGCTTATCCGACGGCTTCCGTCGACGTGGGTATCCCTACGAGGACTGGAGGTGTCCCTTGTTTAGTGCCGGCTCTCCGCAATGAACGTCTACCCAAGGACTTCAAAGGGCCTAGGAAGGTGCCTAATTACACGGCTGATTTACAACCCGGAGCCTGGATCGAGAGTTACGAGATGGCCATGGAATTGCTGGAGGTCAGCGAAGCGGCGATGGCCAAGTACTTCACCATGATGTTAGATGGGACTGCCCGCACTTGGTTGAAAGGGCTGCCACCGAATTCTATCGGGTCTTGGGCTGAGCTGAAAGCCCGGTTCATCCAAAACTTCAAAGATACCTGTAGGCAGTCTATGTCAATTGTGGATTTGACTAACTGTAAACAGCAGGAGGGTGAGTCTACGACACATTGGGTTCGCCGGGTCAAAGAGATAATACATTCATCTGATAAGATGGATGCCGGCTCTGCAGTCTTGATGTTGGAGCAGAATTGTCGTTTCCTGCCCCTGAAGATGAAACTCGGGCGGCTCAAGCGCGACTGCAATGATATGGGTACGCTGATGGCGGCTCTCGTCAAGTACGCCGACTCTGATAGTACCAAGGACCCCGCGTCAGATGATGAAAGGACAGGGAAGGGAAAGAAGAACGGCAATGGCAAGGGTCCTCAGCATAACCCGGCAAATCAAGGAGGTAACAAGCGTAAGGCTGATGGCAGCATGGAGTTTGTGGCCAATGCCAGCTCACAGGGTAACAACCAGCGACGTAAAGGGAGGCCACCTCCCCGAGCCGGCGGTTCAGGCCCAACGCTTGAGCAGTTGTTGAATGAGCCTTGTCCAAGGCATGGCTCTAGGGAGAAGCCAGCTACTCATCTATGGAAAGATTGCGCAATCATGAAGGCCTTTAAGAATTCCAATGCCTTTAATGGCAACAATGGCTCGGGCGGCGGCTCAGGCGCCGGCGGCTTTCATGGCCCGGGCGGCGGCTCAAATTCCAATCCTCAGAATGTTCAAGGGGGCTTTAATCAGCAGTCCGGCCAGGGTCATCAACAGCAACAGGGGGGATACCAGACCAATCCAAAGCAGCTCAATGGTGGACAGTACCATGTGTTTACCACCAGTCTGTGTAAGCGAGATCAGAAGCTTCACAAGAGGGCTGTGAATGCTGTTGAGCCGGCGGTTCCACGCTATTTAAGATGGTCTGAGCAGCCTATTGTGTGGAGTAGGGAGGATCACCCTCCCCGGGTTGATAATCCGGGTCACTTGGCCCTGGTGGTGGCTCCTCAGGTGGGAGGATATAAGTTCACTAAGGTGCTCATGGATGGAGGCAGCAGCATCAACATCCTCTATTATGAGACCTTCCGTCGTATGGGGTTGATTGATAAGAACCTCAGCCAGTCCAATACTGTTTTCCATGGCGTGGTGCCTGGTAAGTCGGCTTATCCAGTTGGTAAGATCGAATTGGAAGTGGCCTTTGGAGATGAGTACAACTACAGGGTGGAAAAATTGACCTTTGAGGTGGTCAAGATAAGAAGTCCGTATCATGCCATATTTGGGCGGCCGGCTTACGCCAAGTTCATGGCACGGCCGTGTTACGTATACTTACAGCTCAAGATGCCGGGTCACAATGGGACCATTACGGTTCATGGTAGCCGAAAGATAGCCTTGGAGTGTGAGGAAGGTGGCGCGGCTTATGCAGAATCTGTTTGTGCAACAGAGGAGCTGAAGTTTTACAAGGATAATGTTGACCCAACAGATATGACATCTCTGAAAAAGCCGACCACGGAGCATGAGCCGGCAATGAAATTTAAGTCAGCTGATGAGACTAAACTTGTTGATTTCGTTCCAGGTGACTCATCTCAGCAGTTTAGCATCAGTGCCAATTTGGATCCAAAATAGGAAAGCGCGCTCATCGAGTTCATCTGTGAGAACAGGGACATCTTTGCATGGAAACCTTCTGACATGCCAGGTGTACCTAGAGAACTCGCTGAGCACACTCTCAATGTTGATCCGAAATTTAAGCCGGTCAGGCAATTCCTTCGGCGGTTTAATGAAGAGAGGCGGAAAGCCATTGGTGAGGAGGTGGCCCGGCTCTTGGCGGCCGGGTTTATTGTCGAAGTCTTTCATCCAGAATGGTTAGCTAACCCGGTGCTCGTGCTCAAGAAGAATGGCACCTGGCGGATGTGTGTGGACTACACGGACTTAAACAAGGCGTGTCCGGCTGATCCTTTTGCCCTCCCCCATATTGATCAAATCATTGATGCTACGGCGGGTTGCGAGCGCTTAAGTTTCTTGGATGCTTATTCTGGATACCATCAGATTAAAATGGCAGTTAAGGACCAGGAGAAGACGGCGTTCATCACTCCCTTTGGAGCCTTCTGTTATGTGTCTATGCCTTTTGGACTCAAGAGTGCACAGGCGACTTATCAGCGTTGCGTGCAGAACTGTCTTCATAACCAGATTGGGCGCAATGTTCATGCCTATGTGGATGATATTGTGGTTAAGTCCAGGGAGAAGGAAACCTTGATAGATGATCTGAGGGAAACCTTTGATAATCTCCGGGTCTACAAGATGATGCTTAACCCGGCCAAGTGTGTTTTTGGTGTTCCTGCAGGCAAGCTCTTGGGTTTTCTGGTTTCTCATAGAGGCATTGAAGCTAACCCGGAGAAGATCAAGGCAATCACCTCTCTGGCTAAGCCGGCGTGTATAAACGACGTCCAGCGCCTGGCGGGTCGTATCGCTGCTTTAAGCCGGTTTATAAGCCGTTTGGGTGAGAAGGCCATGCCACTGTACCAGTTGATGAAGAAAACTGATGACTTTATCTGGAATGATGCTGCTAATGCTGCTTTTGAGGATTTGAAGAGACAGCTGGCTGAGCCCCCAGTCCTTGCTGCTCCGGTTGACAAGGAGCCCTTATTACTGTATGTAGCTGCCAACACACGAGCCGTCAGTGTGGCTGTGGTGGTGGAGCGCAAGGAAGAGGGTAAGGAATATCCGGTTCAGCGGCCGGTTTATTACGTCAGTGAAGTGCTCATCGAGTCCAAACAGCGGTATCCACATTGGCAGAAGCTTGTTTATGGTGTGTTCATGGCAAGCCGGAAGCTTAAGCACTATTTTCAGGGTCACCCCATTACGGTGGTTAGTTCTGCTCCCCTTGGAGATATCATCCAAAACAGAGAAGCCACAGGGAGAGTGGCTAAGTGGGCTATAGAACTTGGGCCTCATGGTCTGAAATACGTACCACGCACTGCTGTTAAATCTCAAGCTTTGGTGGATTTCATCAACGATTGGACAGAGCTACAGGTGCCTGAAGAAAAGCCGGATAATACATATTGGACTATTCACTTTGATGGGTCTAGGCAATTGGAAGGCTCGGGGGCTGGAGTTGTATTGGCTTCCCCTAAAGGTGACAAGTTTCATTATGTGCTACGGTTGATGTTTCCTTGTACTAACAATGCGGCTGAGTACGAGGCCTTGCTCCATGGTCTTCGGATGGCTAAGGAGATGAGCTTGAGCCGAGTAAGGTGCTTCGGCGACTCAGATCTAGTGGCTCAACAAGTATCAGGCAAGTGGGATTCCAAGGACCCTCTCATGGCGGCTTATCGCCGTGAAGTTGATGCCATTGCTGGACACTTTCAGGGTTACCAAGTAGAGCACATCGATCGCAGGAAGAACGAGGCGGCTGATGCATTAAGCCGGCTGGGCTCTCAGCGAAAACCGGTGCCGCCTAATACTTTCTTGGACATCCTGCATAACCCTTCTGTTAAGGTACCTACAGAGGAAGACTTGGCTGTCCCTGACCCGGAGGCACAGTTGGTGGCGGCTCTCCACATCACCCCGGACTGGACAGTGCCATACTTGGCTTACATGACCCGGGGAGATTTGCCTGAGGATGAAACTTTGGCCAGACAAATAACCCGGCGGTCTAAGTCAATGGTTGTTATCAATGGTGAGCTGCATCGCCGCAGTGTTACGGGAGCGTTCCAGCGTTGTGTTTCCCCTGAGGAGGGTCAAGAAATCTTGCGTGAGATTCACGAAGGGGATTGTGGCCATCATGCCGGCTCAAAATCCCTTGTGGCCAAGGCTTTTCGTCATGGTTTTTATTGGCTGACGGCTCATGCTGATGCGGAGGACTTGGTCAGTAAATGTGATGGTTGCCAGAGGTTCTCGCGACGGGCTCATGTGCCGGCTCAGGAGCTGAGGATGATTCCAATTACTTGGCCATTTGCGGTCTGGGGGCTTGATATGGTTGGGCCTTTTAAAAGGTCCAAGGATAAGAAGACCCACCTCTTGGTGGCAGTTGACAAATTCACAAAGTGGGTTGAAGCAGAGCCAGTTAGCAAGTGTGACGCAGCCACGGCGGTTCAGTTCATGAAAAGGGTGATATTTCGCTTTGGCTTTCCACACAGCATTATAACTGACAATGGTACCAATCTGTCTAAAGGCGCCATGGAGGAGTTTTGTCAACGAGAGCATATTCGACTTGATGTTTCATCAGTGGCTCATCCTCAATCCAATGGTCAAGCTGAGAGAGCTAATCAGGAGATCTTGAAGGGCATTAAGCCCCGGCTTTTAGTCCCTTTGCAACGGACGCCGGGTTGTTGGGTGGAGGAGTTACCCTCCGTGTTATGGAGCATCAATACTACTCCTAACAGGTCTACGGGTTACACGCCTTTCTTCATGGTTTATGGAGCGGAAGCAGTCCTCCCCAGTGACATCCGTCATGACTCGCCTCGAGTGGCGGCTTATGTTGAGGCGGATAATGAACAGGCGCGCCAAGATGCTCTTGACTTGTTGGACGAACAGCGTGACGTGGCAGCAGCTCGCTCAGCGATTTACCAACAAGACCTGCGCCGTTATCACAGTCGCCGGGTTAAGTCCCGGGTCTTCCAGGAAGGTGACCTGGTGCTCCGGCTCATCCAAGATCAAACAGATGCACACAAGCTATCCCCGCCTTGGGAAGGGCCCTTTGTGGTCAGCAAGAACTTGCACAACGGGTCATACTACCTTATTGACGTTCGGGAGCATAAAGATTCACGCAAGTCGGAGGAGGAGACCCGTCGGCCGTGGAACATAGCTCAGCTTCGGCCTTATTACACTTGAGCCACCGGCTCTCATAATGTACATATCTCTATAGCCATGTATATATTATGTTAAATAATAAAGCAGGACCTCTGTCCTTTTCTCCTCCAAAGGTAAACGTGTTATTTCCATTACAACATCACATGGTCACTTGGAGGTGGATCCGGCTTATGATCGTATTCGAATCTAGCCGTAACAATATAATCACCTGGGGGCTTCCTGTTCAAACATAGGTCGTATTCGAACCAAAGAGAACATAGCTGTCGATACCCACTTGATTGGCAAAGTGCCGAGCTCATTGGGGAGTTTTCTTTGATCATATTTGAATCATAGCTCAACCCCCTTTGGGAACCGACGTGGATCGTATTCGAATCAGCGTCGTTAAACAACTCTTAAGGTCAATTGGGGGCTTCCTGTTCAAACATGGGTCGTATTCGAACCAAAGAGAGCATAGCTGTCGGTACCCTCTTGATTGGCATCGCCAAAGCCACTGGGGGCTATATGATCGCATTCGAATCTTAGCTTAACCCCTTTGGGACGGTTCTCTGGTCGTATTCGAACCGGAAAGCCCCTAAGTTTTTGATCTTCTGACTTACAACAAGTTCTGTGGGTCACATCAACAGTGTGCAAGGGCGGTTTTTCCTTTGCCGACTTACTTTTGATTCACAATGTTGATAACATCCAGTAAGTATTCTTGACGCTGGTAAACCGGAGTTGAGATCTTCACCTCATTGTTCGGGTTACATAAGCCGGAACTATGCTTGAAGGCTCATGAGTATGCCATTATGGTTACATCGAAGATATAATTGAGGGCCAGTTTTTGGTGATTTTTAATTCATATCCTGGGTTATATATGTAAGGTCTATGGTTCTCAGTGCGGTAAGCCGCCTAGAGACTTGTGACTTGTTTTTTCTATGCAGGATGATCAATTATGACCCGGAGGAATATAAGGAAGCAACTTCAATGGAGCTAAGCATTCAACATGTGCACGATGGCACGACAAGGTTAACATGTTTGTCCTACTCTATTACAAGATTCCCCGAGTCCAAAAGGTGAAGCATTGTTTTCAAGGCGTAACCATGGGCCGTCTAAGAGTCAAGATGCTTGCTGGGTCGAAGCTTCCGGCTCATCCCTCTCCGCTCCTCCGGCTGTTCCCATGACCTGGAAGGTTGACGATTTCCAGTCAATGCCGCTCAAAGCTTCAAATTGAGCCTCCTCGTCAATTAACCCGGCCGGGTCAATTTCTGGGGCAAAGGTGTGCTTACGAGTCGGCGGGACCAAGCTGATGGCTTCATAACGCGGAGTGGGGATCCTCTGATTCTCTGCGTCGTAGCCCGGCTGGTACTTGGTAAGGTCGCTGTCATTCCCAATAAGGGTGGCCACCGGGCGCACGATCTTCACACAGGCGGCAAAGTCTTTTTGGTCGAAGGGGGTGCCGTCTTCCTTCAGGCTGGGGTATCCAAGTGCGATGTCAGCCGGGTCTAGCTCTGGAAGGAAAGCCTTGGCCCGGCTCAGAGCAGCTATGGCTCCGGCTCTTGCAGAGGCCCGTCGCAGCTCTTGGAAACGCTGAGGAAGAACGGCAAGCCGGCGAAGTACGTCCGCCAGGTGAGTCGGAACCTCATTGGACAGGGCCACAACGGCCAAGGCGCGCTGTGACCCGGTGTAGAGTTGCTCCACCAAAGTGTACACGGCCTTCAGCTTGGTCAGCACATTTTGATTGAGGTTGGCGCTTCTGGGACCTGTTTTACAACGTCAGGTAAGCCGCTAGCAATGATGGGACTTATGAGACATAGAGAATGTAAACTTGTTGAAAGTCTGCAGAATGACTTACCGAAGATTGCGGCGACCATCTGTGACACATGGCGCTTTAAGCCGGAGAGTTCGGCGGTTCTCTCCGTCAGAGCCGCCTCCGCCTGTTCGGCCCGGCTGACCAGAGCAGCCTTCTCTTCGGCCCAAGTCTTCCTTTCGGTTTCAAACTTCTTCTTCAGCTTCTCTTGAGCAGCAACACTGGACTCAAATTTAGCGTTGGCCTTCCGGGTCTCAGTTTCCTGAGTCTTCAGGCGGTTCTTCAGCTCAGAGATATCAGCCTCAAATTTCTTGCAAGCAGCCTGTACAATTTCCGGGTTATAGTATGAATAATTATTATACAACTTTAAAGTCCCAAGCACTTTCCAAGCAAAGACACTTGGCACTTGGGGGCTAATGTATGCTGAAAGGTTCTATCTACAAATTGCCGGTTCATGAAAGTAAGCCGGAAGTTAAGTCTACAACATATTCTATCATAAGTAGTAGACTTGGGGGCTAGTATGGTAAAGATGACTATGCAGTAAGCAAGAGAGTGGTACCTCAGACTTCTGCTGTATCTGCTTCACCATGTCAATCTCCAGGTCCCGGCTGTTGTGCACCTGATTGACATAGCCGGAGATGATATCTCCAATGCTCAAGTTAGCGTAGTTGGTGATGTCCAGCTTGGCCCTGCGGCGCTCTAGCAACTCTTCCTTGGCAGAGCACTTAGCCAGCGCAGTGGGTCTCCCCGGCTCGACAAACTCCGTCCGGGTGATTACCACGTCCGGGTCATCGGCCGGCTGAGCCGGGCTGGAGATGTCCGGATTGGTAGAAGTCTCTATGACTGGCTCGTCGGTTGGAGCGGTGGCTTCAGGAGCAGAGGCAGCTGGCGGCTCTTGAGCTGAAACCTCCGGCTCAGTCAAGACCGGCTCTTCGACCGGTTTATTCTTCTTCGCCCTCTTGCTGAGCTTTGCCTGGGCACTGAAAGGACAAAAGGTTAGTACAAAAGCATGAGTAAAGATAAGCACAACACAAGATGATCATCGTTACCCGGGTGCGGTCTTGAAAGCCGGCAGGTTAGATTGCATAGAATCACCAGAGGAAGGTGAAGTTTCCTGATAATTTGAATCAGAAGAATTGAGCGGTTGACGAGTAACGCCCGCCAAAGGATGAAAAGGATATAAGTTGGAGATAACCTCGGTCCGGCGCTTCCTTGATGCTTCAGGTAAGCCGGAGGAGAGGTCTGCATCCTTGTTGGTCCGGGTGTGCCGCCGGCTCTCATGAATCTGTTGCTTCAAAAGAAATTGAGGATCTTGATAAGCTAAAGGATGTGAAAATCTTACTTTCCGGGTTACTCTTCGGACTTTCAGCCTTGGCAAGGGCTCCGAGTCGGAGGAAAGTGTCGTTACCTCTTCAGTCACCGGGTTACTTGCTCCGGTGTCATCCTGCTGATGATCAGTATCGATAAGGTGGATAGGAATAAACAAGAAACAAAACAAGAGCCTACAGATTCAGGGGTTACCTCTGACTCGGAGCTGTCACTTAGCTGAAGCAGCTCTGAGGCAGTAGGCCTGCTTCCCTTCTTGCGGGGAGCGGCTCTCCTGGCGGCTTTCTTAGCCTTCCTGGCTTTTTTGGCCGCTTCATGGTCATATTTGACCTTCCAGAACTTGTCATTAGCCTGAAACATACAGCAAAGATTTCTTAAGGTCAGATGGAAACTATTAAAAAGAAAACCAAGGTGTTCAGGTCAGTGGCTTACCGCCGGAGCCGGGTTAGCTTGGCAGAAGGGGTTCAGGCCGGTTCTCCCACAGTCGGCTAAGCTCTCATTCAGGAGAGACTTGGTCATGTCGTCCACAACGTCCTCAGGAAGATCGTTGGGGCTGTGCCGCAGAGGGTCATCCTTCCGGCCCGTGTAAGCACACATTAAGCCGGGGCGGCGGCTCAAGGGGATCACCCGCCAAGAGATCCAAACCCGGACCAGATCAATGCCGTTGAGGCCGTTTCCCAGGAGAGCCTTGATCTTATTGATGGTGGGGATCAGAGGTTGACGCTCAGCTTGAGAGAGTTTGTCTGGCAAAGGGTGATTTGGCTCCAGACGCAGGGCACGAAAGCCGGGCAGAGGGCTCTCGTCAGCCGGAGAAGTGTCCTGGCAATAAAACCACGTCTGGTTCCAGTCCTTTGGATGGCTTGGCGGCTCAGCATAAGGAAAGAGGCAGTCTCTCCGGCGTTGAATGGAGATTCCACCAAGTTCCAGGCTCGGCCCGTTGGCGCACTCATTCTGGCGGTTCAGATAAAATAGCTCTCTAAAGAGCAGCAGGCTGGGCTCTTCTCCAAGATAGACTTCGCAGAATACTTGGAAGTTGCATATATTTGACACGGAATTGGGTCCTATGTCTTGCGGCCGCAGATCGAAGAAGTTCAGAACATCCCTAAAGAATTTTGAGCCGGGCGGTGCGAAGCCCCGGCTCATGTGATCAGCAAATATCACCACCTCACCATCTCTTGGTTGAGGTCTTTCCTCCGACGGGTCAGGGGCACGATAAGACATGATTTCCTTCTTGGGCAAGTAACCCGTCTTTACGAAATCAGCTAGAGTGTCGTCGGTGACATTGGATCTCATCCAGTTGCACGTGATGGGTGCCTTGGGAGCTTTGGGAGGCATTGTGAAAGATGAAGCCTATGACAAAAGGAAAATGTCCGGTTCAATTATAAGCCGGCAGACGTCTACAGTTTAATACTCAAATGGCGGCTTATGAGAGGGGCCTAATGACATATGGTTAAGTGCATCGGGTTATCTAAGCCGCTGAAGGTATCGTGAGTAATTCAAATTGTCTACAGCTTTATCATAAATGAGCCGGAAATTTTACAGCGTGTGGCTTCTTTTAAAGCCGGAAATGTGAGCCGCCGTAGCTCAGCAGATGCAATTTTTGACTAAGTGTGGTGAAAACAAGTTTCACAGATCGCAGTAATTATTTTGGATCAAACGGTTGGCTGAAAGGAAAAATTTCTAGACCTAGAACAGACACAGAAAAAGTTCAAGGGTTTGAACGGAGCCTTTATGCAATGAAAGGGGATCTATGTACATTGGGAACGGGCGTGAAACAGCTACCGCAGCAGTTCTGTACAGTTTAAAGATCAAGAAAAGGTGGTAATAATGGAATCTATCAAGAGCTCGCGATGAACGGCGACGAACACGGGAAGAACAGCAAAGAACCCTAATGCGGATCTATTCTATGGAGTGGCAAGGGCTTACGGGTGCTGGAGAGTTGCGGAGGTCGCCGCCGTTTCTCTGGTCGCGTCAGGTTGATGCAGCGGCCTGAGTTGGGGAAGACAAGGAGACCCGCGGCGGCGGCGGCGGTGGAGCTCGAGCGGCAGTACAGTGGCGAGAGGAGGAAGACGATGGAGGGGACAAGTAACTAGAGCCTCATGGGCCGGGCTATTTATAAGGTGAGGCTCATAAGTGGGCGCGAGAAACGAGGAGGTCACGGCGTGATTATCTCACCACAAAAACGCCTCGATTTTCGGGATGGCCTTTAAAGATAAGATCCGTTGAGGATATGGTGGGATAAAAATGGACTTAATGGAAGATGACGTCATGGCGGGTTACCAGGAATCCAGAAGATGACGTCACGGTGGGTTATAACCTTCGCACGACCATAAGCCGGTAAGATCTTTCCTCTCAAAAGAATTGAAGATTGACATGAACCGGTTCAAATCAATCTGGGGCCTAATGTTGAGGATATAACCCTTAGAGTCACCCGCCAGGAGGGGCCGGGTTACTCATAATGATCATCACACGAAGCCCAGTACCGAGCTTGAAGACGGCGGGTCAATGATGGGCCTAAGACCCGGAGATGGCTTAAGGCCCGTAGTGATAAACCGCCGTATGGCAAGACTTGTAGTGTAAGGCAAGAGTAGTTGAGAGACCGAGCTGGACACTCTTATGAGCCGGCCGGGACTCTGAGAGCTGCGGGGCGTCAACCTCTCTATATAAAGGGACGACCCGGCGGCGGTTTAGGGACAAGTAAGATCTCGTCGAGAGCCAGGCATAGCAATTAAGCTCCCTGGTCATCGAAACCCTAATCAATACCACCTCAACTGGACGTAGGCTTTTACCTTCACCGTAAGGGGCCGAACCAGTATAACCCTCGTGTTCCTTGTCCTGTTTAACCCCTTTAAGCTTCCTAGCTACGATGGCTCCACGACGAAGTCCTTGCACGAGGACATCTGCCGTGACAATTCCACGACACCCCCCTTAATCTTTCCAACACGAATAAGTGGTATGCAAATCTATGGTATCTCATCAATTTAATTGGTGGAGGATAAGCATAACGTAATCCTTATTCTTCTTTCTTCAAGTGGTTTTATCTCTTCTTTTCGGAGATTGATCATCTCATCAAATTCTAGTTCCAAGTGTTTTTCATCTTTTCTTTCCCGGAGTTCAAAGCTCCCTCGGCCATCTCGTCGGAACCTCCATCTAAATCATCGCAAGACTCGGAGCTTATGCTATTCTTCCGTCTATTTTATCTCGTCATCTTTTGGTACCGGAGTTCTTCACGGTGGCTCGTCATGATTTAATTCATTCCTCAAGTGTTCATCAAGATTCTTATCGAAGGAGCTTAAGAATCATTCCTTCTTGCGTTTCGAAGTGCAATTAATTCTTCGTATTCTTTTGAAGTGGAGTTTTGCATTTCTTCGTTCTTCTCAGCTATCCAATCATTTCCGGTTGTGGCCGGTTATCACCTTATGATCTTGAGATGTTATCAATAAGTCCACAACAAACTTATTCTTTTGTTGTCGAATTTCCGACAACTCTGTTCAATCCTTTCTTCTAAGGTTGCTTTCTATTTCATTCATGGCACAAGTGTCATTTTCTTCTCCGTTCTTTTCATTCAACTCTTTTAATTCTTTCGGAGGTTTTGTGTCGTGTCTTCATCACGTATCATTCCATCCTCTCAAGCTCGTGTTCTATTCCTCCATGTTTAAGCCGGAGTGCCGCATAAATTCTGTCGTTCTTATTCCTTTTTCTATCTTCTTCCAACCGGAGTGGTTTCAGAGTCTATCTTATTCCGTGAGATTTTGTTTCAAGTCATATTCGTCGTTCCTCTTTTCTACTCGAGTGTTCTTGACTTTGTTCATCCTCACTGTTTTGTTCTTATTTGACCTCATCCTTTTTCCCTTCCGTCTCGGTCCTAAGATCTCGGGACGAGATCTCTTGTTAGTGGAGGAGTGTTGTAACGCCCCGGATCCGATGCGCCAGGTGTCTGCCAGTTATTCGTTGTCGTTACCATGTCATCTGCTTGCGTGTTGCATTTTTGTTCATGTCATGCATCCCATATCATGTCATCATGTGCATTGCATTTGCATACGTGTTCGTCTCATGCATCCGAGCAATTTCCCCGTTGTCCGTTTTGCAATCCGGCACTCCCACCTCCTCCGGCGCAACCCTCTTGCTTCTTTTCGTGAGCGGGTGTTGAATGTTCTCGGAATGGACCGAGTCTTGTCAAGTGGCCTTGGTATACCACCGGTAGACCACCAGTCAAGTCTCGTTCCATTTGGAGGTCGTTTGGTACTCCAACGGTTATCCGGGCATCCGCAAAGTCCTTTTGTGTGTTGCAGCAAACCCCCCCTTCAAACAGCCCCAAAACCCCTCTAAGTCTCCGCCATGCTCTCGGTCGTTCGATCACGATCGCGTGGGCGAAAACCACACCCCGTTTGGACTCTCCTAGCTCCCTCTACCTATATATTTGCCCTCTCCCCCGAAATTCGCGGATGAATCCACTCTAACCCTAGCTTCTTCCCTCCTCCGCGCCACCGGACGCGTCCGCGCCGCCGTCGGACATGTCCAGCCGCCGCCCCTCCGCGAATCGCACGCTGCCACCTGTCCTGGCCGCCATCCCCGCCGCCGCGGCCCGCCCAGGCCCGCGCCGCCGCCCGTCGCCTCCGTCGTCGGCGTGCCGTGCTCCGCCGCCCGCGCCTCGCCGCCTCGCGCCTCGTCCCCGCCGCCGGTTGCCCCGGGCCCCGCCTCCTCCGCCGGCCTCCGTCCCGCGCCGGGCCCGAGCCGTGCCCCGCCTCGCACTGGTGCCCCGCCGCCCTCCGGCCTCGCCGCCATGGGAGCCCGAGCCCAAGCTCGAGCTCGCCGCCGGCACCCGTGCTTCGCCGCCCGGCCGCCTCCTCGCCCCACGCCGCCGCCCTTCTCCTCCACTCCGGCCACCGCGCGCGCCATCTCCGGCGAGAGCCCGGCCGCCTTGATCCGCGTGCCTCAAGCCCCGATCCGATCTGGTAACCTATGGTTGACTTCTCCCCTCTCCCAAATTTCTCTAAGTCCCCCGTAATTCATTATATGTGTGCTTGTTTGACCTAGTGTAACTTCATGCATATAGCCCCGATTCGTGCGTGTAATATATAGAAATGTTCGTCTCGTGATGCTCTTCATTTTGTTCCATCGCACCATGTTCATTAGAGTCCATCTTGATGCCCAAATCATCGTTGCAAGGGTGCTAGTTGCTGTTATCTGCTGGTTCTTATCAGAACTTGGTGATTTGTTATTTTTGTTGCATTTAATCGGTGCATCGTATGGGCATGAGCTCTACATGTGTTTTATTGTATGCCATTCCATCTTTCCAGTGGTTTATGCCATGTATTTTTGTGATCTCTGTGGTGACTAGCACAAGCATGCAAACTAGGCCCCGTAATGTTTCTGATTTCAGGGACTTGGTGGTTTCACCAAGTCTTTGTCTGCTGTTATTTTGTTGCCATGTAAACTTGATGCTACAGAGAGATCCATGCATATTTTGGAGATGTTCAGTAAGGATGTTTTGTAGATATTATTGCAATTGATCCATTCCTGCCCTTTTTTGCAATTATGGAGTGCTCCAGTATGACTCAATCTTACTCTACCTTTGCTATAAAATGTTCCTGGCAGATTCTTTACGTGTTATTCAATTTTGCCAAGCTTGTTGTAGTTGATCTATACATGCTATGTACTTGCTCTTGCCATGGATAGCTTCATTAACATTCCATCTTGCTGTAGGTATGCTTGTTTTATCATGCTTTGCTTTGTGGTGAGTGCATCAAGCTCACCAACATGCCTTCATATTATAGTTTCTGCCATGCTCTGTTTTCTGCCAAGTCTGAAACCTGTTAACGAAACTTGCTATGTTTACATGGTTGCCATCATATCTTCTGGTCCATTTTGGCTTATGGTCAGTAAGGGACTTTTGTTATATGCATTTATTAGATTCATGCCATGCCTTCCTTTTCTATCTTTAGTTCCTGTAGCATGTTGATTTCATACTCTGAACATTGCAACCTGATACTGTTTCTGTCATGCCCAGTAATTTCTGCCAAGTCTGTGAACCTGCTATTATTTGCAATCTTGCCATGTCCTTTTGAGCACGTTCTAGTGATTTCTAGAGATAACTCAGTGTTCATGTTTTGTTGTGCTTTACCTGTACATCATGCCCATACCTTTTGTTTTCATGTTAAGCTGCTTTAGCATATTGTTTTGATGATTGTGAGATGTCTAGTTGCTGTTTTGGACAGATTGTTGCTATATCTTGTTTGGAGTGTATGTGTTGCACCGTTGCTCCGTTTCAAGCATGCTCTATATGAAACTTGCTTAGATTTGCTTGTAGTTTCATATTATCATGTTGCATCCTTGTTTTGAGGTGTTTGCTTGATGTTTGTATGCATTTTGCATCAATGCCATGTTTACTTGTCTTGCTCATATCTTCTAGGCCGTAGCTCCGAATCTAATGAACTTTATATGTAACTTGACTAGAATTTCGTGTAGATCATCATGATGCTCTTTAACTTGCTGTTTAACAACTTCAACTTAATGCTTATTCAGTTCTGAACCAATTTCGAAATTTGCATATGAGGACTTACCGGATTTGTTATATGTTGTTTCCGGCCTCATTTAAACTTGCCTTGATGTGTTGTTCTTGTATGCATCATCTCTTGTCATGAGTAGCTTCATATAGCCTTGTCATGCATCATACTTGGTTGAGCATCATGCCTTGTTCATGTGTGGTGTGTTTACCTTGTTGTGTGCTTCTTCTCGATAGTTCCCGTGTCGTTGCGATCGTGAGGATTCGTTCGTCTTCGTGGCTTCATCTTCTTCATGAATTCGTTCTTCTTCCTAGCGGGATTTCAGGCAAGATGACCGTCACCTTGGATATCATTACTATCATTGCTATGCTAATTGCTTCGTTCTATCGCTATGCTGCGCTACCTATTCACTTGCTCTTCAAGCCTCCCAAATTGCCATGAACCTCTAACCTTTGTCACCCTTCCTAGCAAACCGTTTTTTGGCTATGTTACCGCTTTGCTCTGCCCCTCTTATAGCGTTGCTAGTTGCAGGTGAAGATAAAGATTGCTCCATGTTGGATTATGTTTATGTTGGGATATCACAATATCTCTTATATTATTAATGCATCTATATACTTGGTAAAGGGTGGAAAGCTCGGCCTTATGCCTGGTGTTTTGTTCCACTCTTGCCGCCCTAGTTTCCGTCATACCGGTTTATGTTCCTTGATTTTGCGTCCCTCACGCGGTTGGGTGATTTATGGGACCCTCTTGACAGTTCGCTTTGAATAAAACTCTTCCAGCAAGACCCAACCTTGGTTTTACATTTGCCTCACCTAGCCTTTTTCCCTTGGGAGTCGCGCTCTCGAGGGTCATCTTTATTTACCCCCCCCCCCGGGGCCAGTGCTCCTCCGAGTGTTGGTCCAACCTGTCAGTCGCCGGTGGCCACCAGGGGCAACTCTGGTCTGGCCTACCGGAAGCTTGGACAATCCGGTGTGCCCTGAGAACGAGATATGTGCAGCTCCTATCGGGATTTGTCGGCACATCCGGGCGGCTTTGCTGGTTTTGTTTTACCATCGTCGAAATGTCTTGTAACCGGGATTCCGAGACTGATCGGGTCTTCCCGGGAGAAGGAATATCCTTCGTTGACCGCGAGAGCTTATAATGGGATAAGTTGGGACACCCCTGCAGGGTATTTATCTTTCGAAAGTCGTGCCCGCGGTTATGTGGCAGATGGGAATTTGTTAATATCCGGTTGTAGAGAACTTGACACTTGATCTTAACTAAAACGCATCAACCGCGTGTGTAGCCGTGATGGTCCCTTCTCGGCGGAGTCCGGGAAGTGAACACGGTTTCTGGGTTATGTTTGACATAAGTAGGAGTTCAGGATCACTTCTTGATCATTGCTAGTTTTCACGACCGTTCCGTTGCTTCTCTTCTCGCTCTTATTTGCGTATGTTAGCCACCATACATGCTTAGTCGCTGCTGCAACCTCACCACCTTATCCATTCTTTTCCCTTTAAGCTTTGCTAGTCTTGATACCCATGGTAATGGGATTGCTGAGTCCTCGTGGCTCACAGATTACTACAACACCAGTTGCAGGTACAGGTTTTGCGATGATCATGATGCGAGAGCGATGTTTATTTGTTTTGGAGATCTTCTTCTGCTTCTTCTTCGATCAGGGGATAGATTCCAGGTCAGCAGCCTGGGCTAGCAGGGTGGATGTCGTTTGAGTTTCTGTTTATGTTTCATCCGTAGTCGGATGTTGATCTCATGTATGATGTATTGATGTATTCTTGTGGCATTTGTATGCCTTGTATGTATCCCGAACTATTTTGTAATGTTGATGTAATGATATCCACCTTGCAAAAGCGTTTCAATATGCGGGTCTATCCTTGGTGGGACCTTCGAGTTCCTCTCGGATAGGGTCGCATATTGGGCGTGACAAGTTGGTATCAGAGCCTCGACCGACCCTAGGAGCCCCCCTTGATTGATCGTGTAGTTTGGCCGTTGTTGAGTCTAGAAGAAAACTTTTTCTGAGTCTAGTTATATCGGAGAGTAGGAATTCTTTTTACTCCTCTGCCCCTTCGTCGCTCTGGTGAGAAATCTTGACGTAGATGTTTTGAACTATTCCTCTTCCCCTTCAAATTTTTCTTAGGATCACGTGGTTAGTTTTCGTTCGTTGCCCATCCTTTTTCAATCCGGCGCATTTCTCTTCGAGTGTTTTCGGTCCTCGTCATCTTTTGCGGGATCAGTCCTCAGTTCTTTCTCATCCGATGTTGTTTCCCTGCCCCCAGTTGTTTTATTTTTCCCACCCGCCCTCCCTTCTTCTTCTCGGAACCGGAGTCTGTAATCGAGTATCCATTCTACTCGTGGAAAATCTTTGCATTCTCTCCTCAATTATTTCAACCGGTGCTTTTCTCTTCAAGTTATTCATCGAATTCCCCTTCCAAGTTGCCTTGTTTTTCCCGCCCTCCCACCCTTTTATTCCCGGAGTCTGAGCCTCTATTCGAGCCTCTATTTCATTCGTGCGGAGTATCTTCAGTCTTCCCTCAGTTATTTCAACCGGTGAATTCTCGTCCCGTTTGACATTCTTCATCTCTTTTCTTCTCCGGTGGATTCAATTCCAATTTTCGGTAGTCATTATATTCTTTCCTCGGCTCAAATGTTTTCCGTTGCTCGTTCCCTCTCGTCATTTTATCGTTCCGGAGTGATGAAGACATCTCAGGAGATTCGTCTGTGTTCGAATTAAATCGAGGTTGTCACCTCATTCAAATATTTCAATTGTTCCGGTGCATCATCTATCTGATCAACAATCCTTTCGCAACGGTGTTTCTCTTGAGTGGGCCCTAACCCACAGGTCTTTTCCCAGGATCTTACCTGACTCTTCTAATTTCCCGGAGTTATTCTCAAATCCTTTTCGAAGTTTGATGTAAGTATGAATTTCATCAGTCAGATGTTTTTCCATGATCGATTTCAATTATTTTCATTGTTGACTCTACCTCTTCGCTTTTCATTCTCCCGGAGTATCTCATCAATTTTGGTGTTGTTTCTCATCGTCATTATCTACATTGAAGACCGAAGAAGAGTTTCTTTTAAACCTTGCCCGTTCTCTCGGAGATTCGCGGTGCTAGCTCGATGTTATCCTATCAAATCGTTACAATCGGGCGGCTTTGCTGGTTTTGTTTTACCATCGTCGAAATGTCTTGTAACCGGGATTCCGAGACTGATCGGGTCTTCCCGGGAGAAGGAATATCCTTCGTTGACCGTGAGAGCTTATAATGGGATAAGTTGGGACACCCCTGCAGGGTATTTATCTTTTGAAAGTTGTGCCCGTGGTTATGTGGCAGATGGGAATTTGTTAATATCCGGTTGTAGAGAACTTGACACTTGATCTTAACTAAAACGCATAAACCGAGTGTGTAGCCGTGATGGTCCCTTCTCGGTGGAGTCCGGGAAGTGAACACGGTTTCTGGGTTATGTTTGACGTAAGTAGGAGTTCAGGATCACTTCTTGATCATTGCTAGTTTTCACGACCGTTCCGTTGCTTCTCTTCTCGCTCTTATTTGCGTATGTTAGCCACCATACATGCTTAGTCGCTGCTGCAACCTCACCACCTTATCCATTCTTTTCCCTTTAATCTTTGCTAGTCTTGATACCCATGGTAATGGGATTGCTGAGTCCTCGTGGCTCACAGATTACTACAACACCAGTTGCAGGTACAGGTTTTGTGATGATCATGATGCGAGAGCGATGTTTATTTGTTTTGGAGATCTTCTTCTGCTTCTTCTTCGATCAAGGGATAGGTTCCAGGTCGGTAGCCTGTGCTAGCAGGGTGGATGTCGTTTGAGTTTCTGTTTATGTTTCATCCGTAGTCGGATGTTGATCTCATGTATGATGTATTGATGTATTCTTGTGGCATTTGCATGCCTTGTATGTATCCCGAACTATTATGTAATGTTGATGTAATGATATCCACCTTGCAAAAGCGTTTCAATATGCGGGTCTATCCTTGGTGGGACCTTCGAGTTCCTCTCGGATAGGGTCGCATATTGGGCGTGACAGGGTCATCCCAGAAGTAATGTCTTAAATCATAGAAAAACCTTTTCTTTTGCTGGTATGTGAAACTAGGTGGTATAAATTTAGCAACAATATAATTAGCATAATCAGCATACCATGGAGCATTACGAGAAGCATTTATGACATTTAACTACTCATCAGGAAAGCTATCATCAATAGGTAGTGGGTCATCAAGAACATTTTCTAACCTAGACAAGTTGTCTGCAACGGGGTTCTCAGCTCCCTTTCTATCAACAATATGCAAATCAAATTCTTGTAGCAAGAGAACCCATCTAGTAAGTCTAGGCTTAGCATCTTTCTTTTCCATAAGATATTTAATAGCAGCATGACTAGTGTCAACAGTTACTTTAGAATAAAAAATGTAAGGTCTGAATTTGTCACATGCAAATACAACTGCTAAAAATTCCGTTTCAGTAGTAGCATAATTTCTCTGGGCACTGTCTAGAGTTTTACTAGCATACTGAATAACATTTAATTTCTTATCAACTCTTTGTCCTAGGACAGCACCAACATCATAATCACTAGCATCACACAAAATTTCAAAGGGTAGGTTCCAATCAGGTGGCTGAATAATAGGAGCTGAAATCAAGGCTTTCTTAAGTATGTCAAATGCTTCTACACAATCATCATCAAAAACAAAAGGAACATCTTTTTGTAAGAGATTAGTGAGAGGCCTAGAAATTTTAGAGAAGTCTTTAATAAACCTCCTATAGAAACTAGCATGACCAAGGAAACTTCTTATACCTTTGATATCTTTAGGACACTACATCTTTTCAATAGCGTCTACTTTAGCTTTATCAACTTCAATACCTCTTTCAAAGATTTTATGCCCCGAGACAATACCTTCATTAACCATAAAATGGCACTTCTCCAATTCAAGACAAGATTAGTTTCTTCACATCTCTGCAAAACTCGATCAAGGTTGCTTAAGCAATCATCAAAAGAAGTTTCGTAAACGGAGAGATCATCCATGGAAACCTCAATAATCTTTTCACAGAAGTCAGAGAATATAGCAGTCATACATCTTTGAAAGGTAGCAGGTGCATTGCATAAACCAAAAGGCATACGTCTATAAGCAAAGGTACCAAAAGGACAAGTAAACGTGGTTTTCTCTTGATCCTCTTTTGACACAGGTATTTGAGAGAAACCAGAATAACCATCTAGAAAGCAAGAATGAGTATGTTTGGATAATCTTTCTAGCATTTGATCGATAAAAGGTAAAGGGTAATGATCTTTTCTAGTAGCTTTATTCAGTTTGCGAAAATAAATTACCATTCTATAACCTGTAACAATTCTTTGTGGAATCAATTCATTCTTATCGTTTGGAACAACAGTAATACCTCCCTTTTTAGGGACACAATGAAAAGGACTTACCCATTGACTATCAACAATAGGATAAATTATACCTGCCTCCAGGAGCTTTAGTATTTCATTCCTTACCACTTTCTTTCATCTTAGGATTTAGCCTCGTGGATGATCAACAACCGGTTTAGCATCCTTCTCCAATTTTATTTTGTGCTGACATAAAGTGGGACTAATGCCCTTAAGATCATCAAGAGTATATCTAATAGCGGCACGGTTCTTCTTCAAAGTTTTCAATAATTTCTTTTCTTCATGCTCTGAAAGGTTAGCACTAATAATAATAGGATATATCTTCTTTTCATCAAGATAAGCATATTTCAGAGTATCAGATAATTGTTTAAGCTCAAACACGGGATCACCCTTAGGGAGAGGAGGATTCCCAATGATTTCAACAGGCAAATTGTGTTTCAAAATAGGTCCCTGATTAAAGAATACTTCATCTATTTCCCTTCTTTCTTTCATAAACATATCATTTTCATGGTCTAGCAAATATTGTTCTAAAGGATCATTAGGAGGCACGGCAATAGAAGCAAGATCAATAATTTCATCTTTACTAGGCAATTCTTTATCATTGGGTTGTCTACGAAATTTAGAGAAATTAAAATCATGAGACATATCTCCCAAACCAACAGTAACAATATCTTTCTCGCGGTCTATCCTAGCATTAACAGTATTCAAGAAGGGTCTACCAAATATAATGGGACAAAAATTATCTTATGGGGAAGCAAGAACAAAAAAATCAATAGGATATTTTATCTTACCACACAAGACTTCAACATCTCTAACAATCCCAGTCGGTTATATAGTATCTCTATTAGCAAGCTTAATAGTAACATTAGTGTCCTCTATCTCAGCAGGTGCAATATCATTCATAATTTCTTTATATAACGTATAAGGAATTGCACTCACACTAGCACCCACATCAGATAAGCCATGATAACAATGATCTCCTATTTTAAAAGAAACAACATGCATGCCAACAACAGGTCTATGTTTGTCTTTAGTATCGGGTTTAGCAGTCCTAGCAGCTTCATCACAGAAATAAATAACATGCCCATCAATATTATCTACGAAGAGATCTTTAACCATAGCAATACTAGGTTAAACTCTTACGAACCACGGTTGAAGCTTTAGCGTGATCCTTTATTCTAGCAGGGAATGGCGGTTTCTCAATATAAGCAGTGGGAACAATAGGATCAGCATTATAAATAATAGTTTCTTCTTCAACTTTAACAGGTTCAGCTACTTAAACTTCAATGGGAGGATGATATTTAAACCACTTCTCCTTAGGGAGATCAACGTGGGTAGCAAATGATTCACAAAAAGAAGCTACTATCTCAGAGTCAAGTCCATATTTAGTGCTAAAATCACGAAAAGCATCGATATCCATAAAAGATTTAACACAATCAAACATAAGGTTTATAACTAACTCCTTACCTTCATCGAGATCCCAATCTTCAGAGTTGCGTTTAATTCTTTCCAATAAATCCCATTTGAATCCAATATCCTTCTTCATATAGGAACCAGTACAAGAAGTATCGAGCATGGATCGATCATTATGAGAGAGTCGAGCATAAATTTTTTGAATAATAATTTCTCTTGAGAGCTCATGATTGGGGCATGAATATAACATTGACTTAAGCCTCCCCCAAACTTGAGCTATACTTTCTCCTTCACGAGGCCAAAAATTATATATATAATTCCGATCACGATGAACTAGATGCATAGGATAAAACTTCTGATGAAATTCCAGTTTCAATCGGTTGTAGTTCCATGATCCAATATCATCCAATAGCCTATACCATGTCAATGCTTTTACCTTCAAAGATAAAGGGAAGACCTTCTTCTTGACAATATCCTCGGGTATACCTGCAAGCTTAAATAATCCACAAATTTCATCCACATAGATTAGGTGCATATCGGGATGTAATGTTCCATCTCCTTCATAAGGATTAGCTAGAAGTTTCTCTACCATACCCAAAGGAATTTCATAATAAATATTTTCAGTAGGTTGCGGAGCAACTAATTGTGGTTCCGGTCGAGGTGAAGATACCCTTAACAAACCCCTTAAAGGATTATTTTCCATAGTAACAAGTGACAGTAAATTTCAGCACACTATATAAATGTTTCCTTACCAAATTCCACTGACCAAAGGCGCTTCACTCCCCAGCAACGGCGCCAGAAAAGAGTCTTGATGACCCACAAGTATAGGGGATCTATCGTAGTCCTTTCAATAAGTAAGAGTGTCGAACCCAACGAGAAGCAGAAGGAAATGACAAGTGGTTTTCAGCAAGGTATTCTCTGCAAGCACTGAAATTATCGGTAACAGATAGTTTAGTGATAAGATAATTCATAATGGGTAACAAGTAAATAAAGTAACTAAGGTGCAGCAAGGTGGACCAATCCTTGTTGTAGCAAAGTACAGCCTGGACGAACTCCTATATGAAGAAAAGCGCTCCCGAGTACACATGGGAATTATTGTCAAGTTAGTTTTCATCATGCTCATATGATTCGCGTTCGTTAATTTGATAATTTGATATGTGGGTGGACCGGTGCTTGGGTGCTGCCCTTCCTTGGACAAGCCTCCCACTTATGATTAACCCCTCTCGCAAGAATCCGCAACTACGTAATAAGAATTAAGGTAAACCTAACCATAGCATGAAACATATGGATCCAAATCAGCCCCTTACGAAGCAACGGATAAACTAGGGTTTAAGCTTCTTTCACTCTAGCAACCCATCATCTACTTATTACTTCCCAATGCCTTCCCCTAGGCCCAAATATTGGTGAAGTTTAATGTAGTCGATGCTCACATAACACCACTAGAGGAAAGACAACATACATCTCATCAAAATATCGAACGAATACCAAATTCACATGATTACTTATAACAAGACTTCTCCCATGTCCTCAGGAACAAACGTAACTACTCACAAAGCATATTCATGATCAAAATCAGATGAGTATTAATTATCATTAAGGATCTGAGCATATGATTTTCCACCGAATAAACCAACTAGCATCAACTACAAGGAGTAATCAACACTACTAGCAACCCACAGGTACCAATCTGAGGTTTTGGGACCAAGATCGAATATAAGAGATGAACTAGGGTTTGAGAGGAGATAGTGCTGGTGAAGATGTTGATGGAGATTGACCCTCCCCTGATGAGAGGACAGATGGTGATGACGATGGCGATGATTTCCCCCTCCTGGAGGAATGTTTCCCCGGCAGAACAGCACCGCCGGAGCCCTAGATTGGTTCTTCCCAGGTTCCGCCTCGAGACGGAGGTGCTTTGTCTCGAAAGCTTCCTTATGATTTTTTTTCCTGGGTAAAAGACACCATATAGCAGAAGATGGGCACCGGAGGCCTGCAAGTGGGCCCACAAGGTCGGGGGGCGTGCCCAGGGGGTAGGGTGCGCCCTCCACCCTTGTGGCTGGTTGGTAGCCCCCTCTGGTTCTTTCTTCGCCCAATATTTTTTATATATTCCAAAAATAATCTCTATGAAGTTTCAGGACTTTTGGAGTTGTGCAGAACAGGTCTCTAATATTTGCTCCTTTTCTGGTCCAGAATTCCAGCTGTCGTCGGCACCTCTTCATGTAAACCTTGTAAAATAAGAGAGAATAGACATAAGTATTGTGATATAATGTGTAATAATAGCCCATAATGCAATAAATATCAACATAAAAGCATGATGCAAAATGGACGTATCAGGCTCTCTCCCCCTCTCTCCCGGTGGCGCCGGAACGCCGCCGGAGCCATCATCGTGACGGTGATCTACACCAACAACTTCGCCGCCATCATCACAACTCTCTCCCCCTCTATGCAGCGGTGTGACACCTCTTTTACCCGCTGTAATCTCTACATAAACATGGTGCTCAACGCTATATATTATTTCCCAATGATGTATGACTATCCTATGATGTTTGGGTAGATCCGTTTTGTCCTATGGGTTGATTGATTATCGTGATTGGTTCGAGTTGCATGTTTTATTATTGGTGTTGTCCTATGGTGCTCTCCGTGTCGCGCAAGCGTGAGGGATCCCCGCTATAGGGTTTGCAATATGTTCATGGTTTTCTTATTGTCTGTGTTGCGTGTGAGTGATAGAAACACAAACACTGATAAGTGGGTTATGGCGTATGGTAATAAAGAGGACTTGATACTTTAATGGTATGGTTGGGTTTTACCTTAATAATCTTTAGTAGTTACGGATGTTTGCTAGAGTTCCAATCATAAGTGCATATGATCCAAGAAGAGAAAGTATGTTAGCTTATGCCTCTCCCTCATATAAATTTGCAATAATGATTACCGGCCTAGTTATCGATTGCCTAGGGACAAATAACTTTCTTGTGACAAAAAGCTCTCTACTAAAATTAACTTAGTTGTTTCTTCATCTAAACAGCCCCTAGCTTTTATTTACGTGTTCTTTATTATCTTGCAAACCTATCCTATCACACCTACAAAGTACTTCTAGTTTCATACTTGTTCTAGGTAAAGCGAACGTTAAGCGTGCGTAGAGTTGTATCAGTGGTTGATAGAAATTGAGGGAATGTTTGTTCTACCTTTAGCTCCTCGTTGGGTTCGACACTCTTACTTATCGAAAGAGGCTACAATTGATCCCCTATATTTGTGGGTTATCACCTACCACATGATCGCATACGAGCAATTCAAGAGGAATTGGTGGGATTCTTTCTTGACCACGTCATACATAAAGACGGAGAATACCATGTGAAAATTGAAATGGATTTTAGATGTTAGGGATTGTAAGAGATGTTATATTGTATATATATAGTAGCGTCAGATAGATATACGAAAACTTGTTGTTCGACCAATCACGGAGAAATTGAGGTCACTTATCTCTGTATATGTTCATGATGATCTTGTGTAATTATAATGGTTCCTTCATTTGATTACTAGCTAGCGTGTCGAGTTCTCTCTATATGTATAGTAGCTACCGTCGAGCAAGCACGCAGAAAGAGAGGTCACCTCTCTCTATTAGCTAGCTAACACAATATGAAACCCCTAAATTAACCCTCCAAAACCCCTAAACCCCCCCTTTCAAAAAAACAAAAAACCCAGTGCCTGCGAGCTGCTGACGCATGGCTGCCTTTTGCTCCCGGTTGGTGTTACCAACCTGGACTAAAGGTCCTCCTACCTAGGCACCCCGCAGTGGCCACGTAGAGCCCCTTCTGTCCCGGTTCATAAGCAAACCGGGACTAAAGGTTTTGGGCTTTAGTCCCGTTTGTTTTGTCCCGGTTCCAGAACTGGGACTAAAGGCCCTCTGGAACCGGGACTAGTACCCTGTTTTCTACTAGTGAACATTACTCCTCCAGTTAGCATAGATGCGTTGTTTGGGACATGGCTAACTAGAGTGCAACCTGCTATTGTGTCTTTTGCGAGCTGTACTTGGATACCAGACCTTGTGGTTGCTGCAACTGCTTTAATACTATGGACGCATGCATCTGTCGGATGCAGAGGCCGGGGACTATCCTCCTTTCAAAAAAAGTACATATTTTGGCATCAGTGGAAGTACAAATATAGAGAGCTAACATTAACACATGAAATTCAGTACACCAATACTCTGAATCCTTTTGTGTTATCCATGTCACTAAAATGACAGAAAACATTTCTTAAGATTTATTGTACATCAACATTCATTCAAATATATTTTGTAGATCCACACTTATTCACTTGCAGCAAAAGAACTAGGATTTATCTATACATCTACATTCATTCAGTTAAAGCAAAACCTCAGCAATTTCTATGTCAAACACCAAGAAAACATTCTCGTGGAGCAGTTTTGAAGGGCAAGCAAGTTGTCGAGTCGCCGTTGAATGATTGCGGCACCGCGGCCGCTCAGTCTCCCTCGTGTGGAGGCAGCGTTGGGTCGCCGTCTCATGGATTAAGTGCCGCGGCCACTTGGTCTCCCTCGCGTGTGGGTGTAGTGCGGGTCGCTGAGGTCACTGCCGCGCGGGGTCATCACCATGGTCGTGGGTCATCGTTGCGTGAGGCGAGCGCCGCGCAACCCGCACATGTGGTCAGTGCCGAGATGCGGTCATGTCGGGGCGCTGCCGCGGCCTTCGAGTCACCGTCGCGAGCGGCACCACAGTCAGTCGTCATTGAATCGCCGTGGCCGAAGAAAAAGTGGGATTATTGTTAGTAGGGGGTTATAGGGAAAACTATTGTTAAGTAGTTGGTGGTATTCCCGCCTCTAACTTGTACCATACATTTGCAATCTGATGGCCCACGAGGATAGTTTTCAAGTTTTCACTGAATGAGTGTTTTCACTCGATACTTTAAGAAGCCTCCCCAAGCTTGAGGAAGATGCTCTTCCTTAAATTGCACAAAGTTGTATATTTCCTGTAAGGCAGCTTGTTTTTTATGAGCATATTTTTTTCCAGTAAAGTAATATATCATATCCTGGAGACTACGCACACAACCAGGAGCAAGAGTATTGAACCATTTTTCTCTCCCCCTCCCCTCGGGGAGGGGTGGCCCTTGCCTCGGACATATGGCAGGACAGTTGCCGTGTCTCGGCAGCGGCCAACGCCATCCTCACAGCTCCCTTCGATGAGTCGGAGGTTTGGGCCGCCATCAAGGGCATGAACCCGACTTCTGCCCCGGGCCCAGACGGCCTCCCGGTCAAGTTCTTCCAGACCTTTTGGTCGGTCATCAAGGCGGAGGTGATGGCGCTATTTCAGGAATTCTACGTCGGTGCGATTGACCCGGCCCGGCTGAACAGCAGGATCATCACTCTCATCCCTAAGGTGGCCGGGGCCTCAGACATCCCCCAATTCCGCCCTATTACGGTGACCAATGTGATCTTCCGTATTCCGGTGAAGGGGTATGCCAATAGGGTGACCCTGCTCACAGACCACATCACCCATAAGAATCAGCCGACCTTCGTCCAGCGCTGATACATCCTTGATAGGGTGTTAGTGTTCCATGAAGTCCTTCACGAGGTCCGAGCCAGACATCAGAAGGCGGTCTTCCTGAAGATTGACTTCCATAAGGCCAACAACGCTGTCAACTGGTCCTTCCTTCAGGAAGTCCTCCTCCGTAAAGGGTTCGGTGATAGATGGGTCACTCGTGTGATGCAGATGGTGTCCTACGACCGCATGATACGTCTCCGTCGTATCTATAATTTTTTATTGTTTCATGCCAATGTTATACAACTTTCACATATTTTGGCAACTTTTTATATGATTTATTGGACTAACCTATTGATCTGGTGCCCAGTGCTAGTTCCTGTTTTTTGCATGTTTTTTGTTTCGCAGAAAATCCATATCAAACAAAGTCCAAACGCGATAAAAATTTACGGAGAATTATTTTGGAATATATGTGATTTTTGGGACTTGGAATCAACGCAAACGGAGGCCCACAGTGCCCAAGAGACACCAGGGCGCGCCCCAGGCTCCAGGCGTGTGGTGGTGGGTTGTGCTCACCTTGTACATCGGTTGGGGCTCTACTTCGGGTGCAACGAAGCTTATGTCCAGAAATAAATCGTGCTAAAATCTCAGCGCAATCGGAGTTACGGATCTCCAGGAATTTAAGAAAACGTGAAGGGCCAGATCTGGGAACGCAAAACAGAAGGGAACAGAGAGGGAGATCCAATCTCGGAGGGTCTCCCGCCCCTCCGCTGCCATGGAGGCCATGGACCAGAGGGGGAACTCTCCTCCCATCTAGGGGGAAGGCCAAGGAAGAAGAAGAAGGAGGAGGGGGCTCTCTCCCCCTCTCTCCCGGTGGCGCCGGAGTGCCCCGGGGCAAGGATCGTGATGGCGATCTACATCAACAATCTTGCTACCGTCAACACCAACTCTCTCTCTCTCCCCCTCTATGCAGGGGTGTAACATCCCTTCTCCCCGATGTAATCTCTACTTAAACATGGTGCTCAACTCCATATATTATTTCCCAATGATCTATGGTTATCCTATGATGTTTGAGTAGATCCTTTTGTCCTATGGGTTAATCGTGATCTTGGTTGGTATCACTACTAGGGAAAAGCCTAGCAGTAGCGCGGGATGTCGTGCTACTGATAAGGCGCTACAGCTAACATGTAGCAGTAGCGCGTGTCGTCCCACGCTACTGCTATACATGGCTAGCAGCAGCGGTCTTTAGCGCCACGCGCTGTTGCTAATAGCTGCAGCGCTTTTAACTAGGACGCGCTACTGGTAATAGAGCGCTACTGCTAACTTTATTCCCCTCGCTACTGCTAGTTTTATTAGTTTCTGTTTTTTCTGCATATTTGTTTTTTACAATAATCTTTAGCATGTCAAACACATACAAATGTAATTATAGCATATACATACACATAGTCTCATCAAATCATGTCAACATCATAATCATCATCCAACACAAAGTGCTCTCTCGTCATCATCTCGAAAATAGCGATACAAGTCTTGATTACTTGCAACTACATTGTCATCCATCTAAACTATGATATACGCGAGAAGAGCTATCACTATGAGTGAGAGCGGAACTATGCAGTACATGAGTTCGTATCCCTCTCTCACATTAGCATGAACCTAAACTAACTATGGCTGTCACTCGGAAACCGGAAACCGGTACACCTGGGCCTGACACTCCGGCCACTCGTCGTATACTCCTCGCGTTGCACTTCTTCGTCATTGATGATCTATGCACCTGCATCATCACATGAGTCGATGATATGCAACATATATAGTTGAGCAACAGAAAGAGACAGACTTGTCAAAAATAGAAGCAACATATCATAAGCATAAATAACAAAGTTCATCGTACCCAAAATGCCCTAACCAGAGTAATCTTCGCTAGTTGAGGAGGACGGTTTAATTACATCACAAATAAAGTTTCGTCGTGCATAACTCAAAGTTTATTCATTCAGAAAGTATGGACTAAATGAACACATTGTCATATATCGACAAACACTGCAACATGTCGTTCCATCCATCCAAGTCAGGGAGATAGTCCCTGAGCTTAGTGAAAGGCTTCAGGTCGAGACGCTGAGCGGCTACGCGTGTTCGGACGTCTTCCTACGACATTTGCCCTTCCTCGTAGAACAGACCTGTTTTGTCGAGGACCTCCTTCATGATGACTTGGGCAAGTTCACGCTGGATGTGATAGAACTCACCTCGAAGTCGATGATCTGGGATATCTCCTACATTTTTTGCCCATTGCAGAATATGGGCATCGCCGGATTTAGGTGACATGTGAAGGTTCTGCTGATCCCGTCTATACTCCAACATGTGGTGTAGGACATAGAATCCATCACTAAGAGTATCACTCGGTTGCTGGATGCAGCAGAAGTCGGTCTTATGGCCGAAGGCGGCCCTGCCGTCCCTTTTCTTCTTGTCCTTGATCTCTCCACCCCGTACGCCGTAGTAAAAGATAGCACTATCGAGAACAGACTTGATGTGGGTGTAATACTTTTTGTTCATGTTCTTCGACGAGTCCAAGTAAAGAGCGTGGGAGTATCGGGGATAAAGGATGATGAGGACGGCGCGCCCGCCGCTGCGCAAATAAGTACACCTCAAATTAATTAGCCTCCACCGTGCAAATGAATGATTGAAATCGAAGGAAGGATATCCGTGCGAATGACTTACAGGGGATGATAAGCCACAAGAATCGCCTCCTTATCCTTATTGGCGACCATGAAATTGGCGATGTAGTCCCTAGCGTATTCACGGTGCTCTGCGCAGACTGCCAAGAACCCGTCGTGCATGAAGTATGGGTTGATACGTCTCCAACGTATCTACTTTTCCTCACGCTTTTCCTCTTGTTTTGGACTCTAATTTGCATGATTTGAATGAAACTAACCCCGGACTGACGTTGTTTTCAGCAGAACTACCATGGTGTTGTTTTTGTGCAGAAATAAAAGTTCTCGGAATGAAACGAAACTTTGCGAGAAATTTTATGGAATAAAAGAGAATTTCTGGAGCCAATACCTACTGGAGAGGGGCCCCTGGGTGGGCACAACCCACCAGGGCGCACCCCCCTCTCCTGGCGCGCCCAGGTGGGTTGTTCCCACCTGATGGCCCCGCAGACCCTGATTCTGACGCTATAAAATCACATATTTCCAAAAAAACAGGGAGAAAGAATTATCACGTTCCACGAGACGGAGCCGCCATCACCTCCTGTTCTTCATCGGGAGGCCAGATCTGGAGTCCGTATGGGGCTCCAGAGAGGGGCATCTTCGTTCTTCATCATCACCAACCCTTCTCCATCGCCAATTCCATGATGCTCCCCACCGGGAGTGAGTAATTCCTTCGTAGGCTCGCTGGTCAGTGAGGAGTTGGATGAGATTCATCATGTAATTGAGTTAGTTTTGTTAGGTCTTGATCCCTAGTGTCCACTATGTTCTTAGATTGATGTTGCTATAACTTTGCTATGCTTAATGCTTGTCACTTTGGGCCCGGGTGCCATGAACTCAGATCTGAACCGTTTATGAATTCATCGTTATATCCATGTTTTAGATCCGATCTTGCAAGTTATAGTCACCTACTACATGTTATGATCCGGCAACCCCGGAGTGAAAATAGTCGGGCCCACTCTCGGTGATGACCGTAGTTTGAGGAGTTCATGTATTCACTCTGTGTTAATGCTTTGTTCCGGTTATCCATTAAAAGGAGGCCTTAATATCCCTTAGTTTCCAATATGGACCCTGCTGCCACGGGAGGGTAGGACAAAAGATGTCATGCGAGTTCTTTCCATAAGCACGTATGACTATTTATGGAATACATGCCTACATTATATCGATGAACTGGAGCTAGTGTCGTATCGCCCTAGGTTATAACTGTCACATGATGAATATCATCCAACAAGTCACCGATCCAATGCCTATGAATTTATCTTATATTGTTTCTGCTAAGTTACTACTGCTATCACCACTGTTACACTTGCTACAAAATACTGCTATCACTGTTACTGTTACCGTTGCTACTGTTACTATTATCAAAACTATCAAACTACTTTGCTACTGATCACTTTGCTGCAGATAATTAATCTCCAGGTGTGGTTGAATTGACAACTCAGCTGCTAATACCTTCAAATATTCTTTGGCTCCCCTTGTGTCGAATCTATAAATTTGGGTTGAATACTCTACCCTCGAAAATTGTTGCGATCCCCTATACTTGTGGGTTATCTCGGGTCAGCGACACAGATATAAGGTATCTGCTCAATCCCGATGATATAGTTCATGTACAAGGCATAAAGGTGGACAAACGTAAAATCCAGCTTCTTCAAGTGAAACATGTCGAAGATGTAATCGAATCGAAGGAAGAACTTGTCCGCGGTGCATGTGTGGACATACGACTTTTGTCGTGGAACATTAACCACGTAGAGTGGGTATCCTGGATTTTCCGAGGCGATGAGGCTTTTCTCTCTACGCAGCACATCGTCATGAAGTATCCTTAGATCGCCGTTTGTGGCCTCTAATGCTGCCTTAGGTAGGATTGGTTCACCGGGGATATGCCATTTTGCCGCACCAGGGATAGGTATACGATCTTGAACCCGAGGTTGCTGAGGTGGGTGGATCATAGAAGCAGCTTTGTTGCCTTTCCTCGATCTCTTCCTATGCTTCTTTCCTACTGGAAGTTCGTCTATAATACGTTCAGCCTACGGAGGCGACAATTCACCGACTCATGACGCTCAAACCCTGAGTACTCATCATAGGCGCCAGTATTGAGATACTGTTGAGTGTCATCCTCATCCTCATCCTCATCTATGGTGACATCATCAGCGACTAATGGAGCCTCTTCCTCACCCCGTCCGCTATCACCCAGCACGATAGCCGACGCTAATTGGGTAGGTGGGGTGTTGATGTTCATACCTTGTTGAGGCTATGTGCTCGTGGGTGTGCACCCGGCCGCCTCCAGATGAAGCAGACTCTTTGGCCACAACAGGACCCACCCATTGCAACCACCAAGCCGCCGCGGGGTCTCGTCGTCATCGCCCCCTAGTACCGGAGGAGCCAAATTCTCGTGGCCCGGTTTAACACTGGCCACGGAATCCTTGAAGACGTCAGGGGGGATCGGCCGGTTGTGGAACAATGGTTCCTTCGACTTCATTATCGTTGCCTTCCCCATGTCGACCTTCTGGTCGCCGATGGTGTACAATATGGTGCATGGGGTTACGTCGGCCTGCAAAGACATGTCTGCGACGTGAGACATCTGAAAGGCAACAAAAACGGGAGATTATACATTTATTGAAGAGGGCCTGTGTGACAGATACCGTGAGGGCATCGAGCTCAGCCAAAGACGAAGCACCGCCGAGCACGTCCGAGACGGAGGACGGGCTGCTATGAGTAGGTGTGGGAGCCGGTGCAGGAGTAGGTGCAGGTTCAGGTGCAACGCTAGTCGAGCTGCTCCCGAAGAAGTCGGCAAGGGGAAAGTCCGCTGCATTTTTTCTGGATTTTGCCTGCTCTAACTAACAACGGCCGGAACCAAGACACCAGACATATCTGCAATCACCTGGTTTGCGGCAGCTACCGCTGTTGCGACTGTCTCAGCTGATTTCTTCTCAACCGCAATCTCAACCTTCTTGTCAATGTTTTCTTCAGTTAACCTCCGTCTTTCCTTTCTCTCCTCCGTGGTCTCACGGTAGTACTTCTTCCACGTGGCGCCATCTCCGACACCGTGCACGTGTCCATACGACGGCAGAGTGTCCACCGGGGGTCCTTTCAATATGTTCAACGCCCGGTTGAACGGGGTGTCCCACTTGGGCCTTGCCAACACCTCAGATGGCGAGTCGCTTTCGGCCGCAATCCTGTGCTGCTCTCTCTGCAAAAGGAACAAGGATCGTTTACAAATATGACTAAACGTGCAGTCGAATTGATCAGAAACTAAAATTACCAGCAGTCTCATGAACTCCGTCATGACTGGGTACGTCTCGAAAACCTTCTTGACTGGGTCCCAATGGTACCGGGCCTTGAGGACGTCACGCTCCTGCGAGACGGTGAAGTCCGCCAAGGGGTCTGGGATGCCCAGACTTTCGTGTTCCGCGTCCTCCTTGGCCCATATGGACCTCTTCCCACCGTAACCACGGCTTCCGAGGTGGTGGCACCCCATGTTCCTCTGTTGAAGCCCCTTCATGTACTTCGACTTTTTTTGGCAGCTTCGGCCTCGCAAGCCGCCTTGAATATTTGAAACTGCTCTTCCGTGATTGTCGGATTATCCTTTACAATCTCGGAGTAGGGTTCCTTTTTGTTGACGATCCGATGTTTCACCCTTACTTTCCAGGCGGCCAACGCGTCGCTAAACTTGGTCATGGCGTGTTTGTTTATCTTCTTCATTGCCGGGTCTTATCTGGATTTTTATATTCCTTTTCATCCCGGCCCAGGGAACAAGAATATGTGGTGCAGCTTCTTTAGGAGGGAGGGCCTCATATTATCTATCTTCTGTAGTTTCTCATCATTGATGGTGGCGGTTGTTCGTACGATGCAGTCTATTTGATTGTCGTAGCACGCGCGCGCTTCCGCGAGAGCTTTTGGCTCAAAAATGTCGTCGTCCACCTCCGTGACCACCAGTCTAGTAGTCATGAGCTGGTTTGGGCGTCGTTGCCTCTTTGCTTTCGGTTCTATACCGGCTCCGCTAGTCTCGGCGCTGGTCTCAGTCTCAGCGCCGGTCTCGATGTCGGTCTCAGTCTCCGATGTGATATGTGGGCCTAGAAACAACAATCGTTGATCGTCGGCAAGGCTCAAAAATTCATCTGCCGCCAGGTAGACGTTGTCGCAATCACCAGAACCCTGTCCTTCGTCGTTGCTAGCCATGTTTCCTACGATTAAATCTAGTCAATTAATTCTAGACCTAATAAAATGAATAATGACATAAAAAAGGCCTATGTTTTGCAGGAACATTGACTCCTTCCCGGTGCGGCAAATCCCGAGCACTCGATATGTCCTAGTTTGTAGAACAAGTCATGCTAAAATTCACGGAAAATTTCGGCATGACCTTTGCTAAAAAGTGGACAAATCGAGCACCTGAAATTTACCGGAACGGAAATGAATCAACATTCCGGCAAAACATAGGCCACTCGGCTTCATTCCCTGGAAACAACAAAAGGCCACTTGGGCACAATCGAACCACTTCTATGTTGCATATAACAGGACCACTTAAGAATATGTACATGAGAAACTACAACAGTAGATAAACATGAGCAAACACAATTGAGGAATTTGCATATATCATGACCACTTCAAATTTGCATCTCCTAGTGTTTGACACTTCAAGAAAATGTACACAAATATCATGCTCTCTCAAACTCAATTCAAAAACCAAATATAGATTATATTTAGTTAACTACTGAACTAAATTTTACTCTAAACTAAACCCTACTGCCCTAATTAACATCTAGTTAAACAAACTCAATTCAAAAACTAAACCCTACTAAACTAATTAACATCTACATTATCTACTACTTAACATCTATTATTACCCTAACTAAAAAACATCTATTATTAACCCTACTGCCCTAGTTAACTAGTACCACCACTACTACTATATAACATCTACTACTACTACTAAAAGAATTATCTATGAACCCTACTACTAATTAACATCTACTACTAATGCTAATTAACATGGCAGGAAGAAAATGCAGAGAGAGGAGGGGTGGGGGGCTTACAGAGAGGGGAAAGACGATGGTGGGGAGGTGCTTGGCGACGGAGGCAGGGCGGGGAGGGCGGGCTCGGGCAGCGGCGGTCCTGGGCGGGCTCGGGCGGCGATGAGGTCGAGGGCGGTGACGGTGAGGTCGAGGGCGGCCTCGGGCGGCGGCGATGAGGATGAGGGAGGCCTCGGGCAGCGGCGGTGAGATTGAGGGCGGCCTCGGGCGGCGGCGGTGAGGTCGAGGGCGTGCGCGATCGACGGCGGCAACAGAGGAGTTGGGAGAACAGGGGGAGAGGGGGAAATGACTTAGCAAAATTTTAAGCCCGGGGGTGGTTAAGTCAAACTAGCAGTAGCGTTGGTATAACGCGTTAGCTATAGCGCGTTCTAGCAAAACGCGCTACTGCTATAGGAAGCAGTTATTTATTTTCCTTTTATCTAGGGAACATAGCTATAGCGCGGGTTTGTAAAACGCGCTACTGCTATGCCTTTCTCCTTTATTTTTTCTTTTGTTTATCTTTATATTTTCTTTTTTTTCATTTCTCTTTTTCCTACTTCTTTCATTTTCATTTACTTTTCTATGTTTTTCATTTCATTTTCTTTTTTAGCAGTAGCGCTCTATGCAGGAAACACGCTGCTACAACACACTTAGTGGTAGCACGCTTTCTGCGGAATCGCTACTACTATTCCTAGCCTAGCGCCAACACGGGGGGAATTATAGTGGTAGCGCTTTTTCCAGCAGACGCGCTACTGCTATAGCTATAGCGCGCTTTGTGAGAACGCGCTACTACCAAGTAGCAGTAGCGCCCTGTTTTAACCAGCGCTACTGCTATACCTTTGTGTATAAGATTTTCCCTAGTAGTGTATGATTGTATATTTTATTTATGGTGCTGTCCTACGGTGCCCCCCGCCTCATGCAAACGTGAGGGGCCCCCGCTGTAGGGTGTTGCAATACGTTCATGATTCGCTTATGGTGGGTTGCGAGAGTGACAGAAGTTTAAACCCGAGTAGGTGGGTTATTGCGTATGGGATAAAGAGGACTTGATACTATGGTTGGGTTTCACGACCTTAATGATCTTTAGTAGTTGCGGATGCTTGCTAGAGTTCCAATTATAAGTGCATATGATCCAAGTAGAGAAAGTATGTTAGCTCATGCCTCTCCCTCATATAGAATTGCAAGAATGATTACCGGTACTTGGTATCGATTACCTAGGGACAAATGACTTTCTTGTTGACAAAAGTTATCCACTTTTATTACCTTGCAATTTATTTGTAGTTTTATTCTCGCAAAATACTCGTAGTTTCACTCTTGCAAAATAGTTTCATACTTGTTTTAGGTAAAACAAACGTTAAGTGTGTGTAAAAGTGTATCGGTGGTCGATAAAACTTGAGGGAATATTTGTTCTACCTTTAGCTCCTCGTTGGGTTCGACACTTTTATTTATCAAAGAAGGCTACAAACGATCCCCTATACTTGTGGGTTATCACCGCACCGTGGTTAACATTAACGGGGAGATTGGCCCCTTCTTCCCCACCCTTTTGTGGGGTGAGGCAGGGCGACCCCTTTCCCCCGTTTCTGTTTAACATGGTGGTCGATGCTCTTGCTGCCATCCTCAACAAGGCTAAGGCCGCGGGACACATCCACGGCGTTGTTCCCCACATCATTGGCTCAGGTGGAGTATCACTCTTGCAGTACGCCGATGAAACCATTATCATGGTGTCCGGCGTCTCGAAGGACATCGCGAACCTAATGTTCCTCCTGCTATGTTTCCAACAGATGTTGGGCCTCACGATCAACTTTGACAAGAGTGCAGTGATGGTGATGGGATGGTGATGGCATGCCGAATCTCAGGACATTGCCGATCGACTTAACTACCAACTGGGGACCTTCCCCACGACTTATCTGGGGATCCCCATTAGTGACTCGCGCCTCTCCGTCGCGGACTTTCGGCCAACGGTGACTAAACTCCAATGACGCAGAGCCCTGGCAAGGCAGATGGTTGTCAAAGGCGGCATGGACGATACTTATTAACACCTCTCCCTCCCAGCCTGCTCCTGTTCATCATGAGATTCTACAGTCTCCACGAGCCCCTTCATGACGAGATCGCCAAGTACCAGGCCAGATTTTACTTGGCCGGGGAGGGCGATAAGTAGAAGTATCATATGGTGAGCTGGCCTGACATTTGCAGACCCCGCGACCAGGGCGGACCTGGGATCATGTCGTCTAAATGCATGAACATTGCTCTCCTGACCCAGTGGTTGTGGCAGATTACGAATGGGGAAGGTGGCCTCTGGCTTGACATCATCCGGAATAAATACCTCCGTGGTCAGCCGCTCGCCTTCTATCAGCAGTCTGGTGGCTCGTAGTTATCGCAGTCCGTCATTCAGCTCCTTCCGGTCCTCCGCATCGGGACCTTATTCTCGATAGGGTCGGGTGCGACGACCCTGTACTGGTTCGATAGGTGGGCAGGGGATCACCCTTTGCCACCTGGGTTCCCGGGCTGTTGTCCATAGCGGTTGTGTCTAATGTGTCTATCTAGGTGGACCTTATTGACTTAGGGCGCCTGGCATTATGTAGACCGTTTGGGCCACCGGAGTTGGCTGAGTGGCAACACCTCTTGGATTGCATTGTGCTCCATTCCTCGGAGGTGGACAATCCGGCCAACCAAATCTCCTGGCGCTTGGAGTCCTCCGGGCGGTTCTCCACGAAATCCCTCTACCGGGCCATTCTGCCCACGCCTGACCCGGCGCCCTTTGCTCAGGTGTGGGAGATAAGACCTCCCATAAATATCCGAATATTCCTCTGGCAGTGGATCCGGGGCCGTACTCCCTCTGGCATGGAGGTGCTCAAGCAGAATGGCCCTGGTGACGGTATTTCCCCCCTATGTGGGACTGTAGAAAACTCGAACCACATCTTCTCTTGCATGACGACCCAATTCCTGTGGAGCTGCTTCGGGGAGGCCGTTGGTGGGTGTTGGTCCAACACCAACTTCCCCACCTCTTCAAGGAAATCCAGGCCACCCCCTTCGCGTTCTCCGCAATCGTCTAGTCATCCAGCGTGTGCCTCTCTGACGTGCCACTGACGCGATTTTAAAATGTATGGGTACTTGTAGCTTTGGCAGCCGCTTAGCTGCCCCCAGGACCGGGGCGCCATCAACTCCATCATTGCAGATCTTTGCGCGATGGCTCACCGCTCCCTTCGCCGCCACTGTAGACGGATTAGCCATCCAAGGCCCCTCATGCCGCATTTTTTCTTCTCTTTAGGGCTTGTTGAGTTGTGCCCTCAGAGCATCTCCAGCCGCGCCCCCAACAGGCCCTCCCCAGGCGGTTTTGCCGCGCCGACGCCGAAAACATGGCCCAGTCACCCCCCAGGAGCCCGTTTTTCGCCGGCTCGGGCCGAAACTGGTGCCGGCGGACCCAGGCAGAACCCGGCGCCCTGGGGGGCGCCTGGGGCGCCGGCACAAGCGAAAAGGGCGTGTGGGTCCGCCCTGTCGGCGAGTCGAGCGCCTCTTCCCGCCGTTTCTTCCCGCTTTTCCCCACTTCCCTCCCATTTTCTCCTTTCCTCCCGCCAATCTCCCTCCCGCTCGCCTCCCAGCCGGCCGCCATGCCACCGAAGAAGTACGTCGTCCCCCGCACCGTGGCAAGCGCGACCGCGTCCGTCGCCCAGCCGAAGTAGAGGAAGCCGAGGGCGCCGCCGTCCAAGCCACCGGGCATGCCGAACGCCGAGTGGAGGGCGGAAGTTCAGGGACGGGATGCTGTCACCGCCGACCGGCGAAACAGGGCCATTGCCAAGAAGGCCCGTGACAACGCGGCACGCGCGGCTGCGGCTGCCGCTTCGGCGGACCAAGCCGAGGCCGAGGCGACTCGCGCGGGGATGATGAATCCACCCGGCGGCCATGCCCAGTACGCGCCCTGGGGCCAGCAAGGCGTCGGCTCTCCGTCGCCGCAGCCATGGGGATCGCCCTCGCCGGGCTACGCCGACGGGGACGCGCACGACGGGTTCAACCCAAACGTCACCTTCCGTCATGGACACCCGGCCCAGCGCACGCCCTCGCCCGCCTTCTCCGGCGTGCAGTACCCTCCATACAACTACTCGCCGCCGGCCTACGCGTCCTCCCCGACGCCCCCTCTCCGCCGTTGCGCGCTGCCCTTCTCGCACCTCGGCGACACCGACGAGGCCGAGGCCGACATGGACGACATCATCGCGGAAGGTTCGGCCGCCGCCGCCGCGTCTCCCGGGTTCGTCACCCCGGACGAGACGGTGGATCTCAGCGGCGGCATGGATGCCGAGCTCGGCTACGTCTACGACGAGGAGGAGCAGGAGGAGCAGGAGGAGGAGGACGACGAGGAGGAGGAGGAGGAGGAGGAGCCGGCGACTGTTCCGGCGAGGAGGTGCAAGAAGAAGAAGCGGACGGCCAGGTCAGGCGAGCCGCGCATCAAGTGGGCGTCCAAGGAGGAGGAATGCCTCGCCGAAGCATGGAAAGTCGTCTGCCTCGACCCAACTACCGGCACGAACCAGAGCATCGAGACGTACTGGGAGCGCATCGAGGCCGAGTTCGACGAGCGCAAGCTCGTCGACCCCTACTTCAAAGGCGTCTACATGCAGCGCGGGTCGAAGGCGATGGCGAACCATTGGGGCGTATCCAGGGGCGTGCAACAAATGGCATGGGGTCGTCGAGGAGGTCGCGGCTCGCCCGGAGAGCGGCGCCAGCGTTGAGGATCAGGTATGCCACGCCGGTCTCCCGCCTCTCTTCGCCGTGTACGCCCGCCAACTGTTTGTTCCTCCGCGCAGTTGTTGCGCATGTTCGCCCTGTATCGGCAGAGCAACAGCGACGCCGAATTCAAGTACCTCCACGTTTACAAGTGCATTGACAAGTGCGAGAAGTGGGCGGAAGTCCGGCGCACCCTCGACAAGGCCAAGGAGACCTACAAGCCGGACACGCCGACTCCGGGCGCGTCAGAGGGGCGGCCGTACGGCAACAAAGGTGCCAAGAAGGGGAAACACGCGGACGCTGCCACCACTCGAGTGCAGGAGTCCATCGAGCACTGCCTCGCCGACGCACAAGCCCTGGCCGTCCTTCGTGAAGAGAAGACCGACGCGCGGTGGTCGGCATTGATGTCGGGCAGCGCCGCCAAGCTCGACCTACTCCGGACCAATGTCGCCGCGAAGAAGAGAAACACCGACCTGGCTTTCCTGCTGGGCGGGGCGGACATGCTCCAGAGCAACGGCGAGGCGTTCAAGGCTAGTACTTGGCGGAGCGTGGCCTCATCCTGAACCAGCTTCCCTCGAGGACGCCGCCCACGCCCGCGCCCACGCCCACGCCGACGCCCCCGCCAAGCCCGAGCGATGATGCCGCCGAGACTCCCCGCAGTACAGAAGCCACGCCGACGCCGCCAAGCACAGAGACCCCGCCAAGCCCGCGCACGCCGACTCCACCGACGCCGGAGGCCGACCTCGCCATCTGATCCGCACGCGCGTCCTTTCTGCTTTTTGTACGCCGGACTTTTCATCCGATCACCGAACTTGTGGCCGCTTGATCGCCGGATTTGTGGCGTCTATTTTGTGCGCGGGAACGACTACGTTTGAATTTGCTGCGCCTGTGGGCGTGGCTGGGAGCTAGGTCGCCCCCAGGGGCCAATCTAGCGCCGGTTCGCCCCCAGGCAGCTCTTTTTTGGCATCCTGTAGGGCTGAACGGCTGGAGATGCTCTCAGCTGAACCTTTTTGCACTTGGTGTGTGTTCGTGTGTGTGGACTTGGTTTTTTTTTTTTTTGAGAGGTTGCTGTGAACTTGGTTGAACCTTGTGACTGTGGTAATTGTGATGATTTATTTTTTATCTATAAAACAAGACAAAAGTCTTTTTAATAATGGATCGCCCGGTTGAAGTTACTCTTACTCACTCACAATACGATGAAATCCACCCGCGATTCCAATCGCACGGGCGGTCCCGAACAGGAACCAAACATATCCACCTTTATTTTTGGAACCAGGAACCAAACATATCCACCTCGAACAACGGGGAAGCGCCCTGGCGACTGGTCTGAGCTCTAGCACTCCACCGCCGCCCATGGCCAATCGGGGAGCACCACGACCACCACCCCTCCCCGTTAACTCCCCTGCAGACAGTTTCTCTGATCCATATCCCCTTCTCCCTCTACTCCACTCTCCCGACCTCATCCTTCCCCTCCTCACACGCTTCCGGAAAGCGAGCGCCGTCCGTCACTTGCGGTTCCGGTAAAGCTGATGGCTCCAACTCACACCTTCGCGTGCCCCTATCCTTTTTTTTTCTCTCTTTTCTTATCTCGCATGTGGATTCAGTTTGGATTCTGGATCTGGACAGGATCGAGGAAACAACGCCCGTCCTCTGCTGACAGTCCGGTAGCCCGCTGGCGACGCTCCGCCATTCTTCTGAAATGGTGAGCCCCTGTTCCATCTGATTCTTTCAGTTTGATCTTTCGTCGGGCCTAGCTCCATCCTCGCCGGAGCCGTGACACCCGCTGCCGCTGGAACTCGTCGCGGGCGCTGCTGCGGCTATCGCTCTGCTCAGCGCCATCCCTGCACAACGCGAGCGTGGGACCAAAGTACTGTGAGCAGAGGCCGAGCAGTGATCACTTCCTGAGTCTCTGACCAGGTCGTCAGTCGTCACGCAATCCAGAATAGCATTGGCGACGAGCTAGTAAACCTAGTTTAGTCTGAAAATAAACTAGTGTAGCAATTAGCATACTACTCCTACCTGCTAGTGGTATGAGTTTATTCCTACTTAAGCTTTTCTCTGTAGCTGCCCGTAATTAAGTCGGTAAATTATTTAGTTTATTAACTGTATCACTTTTTTTTAGAACTGAGGCACTTGCCCGGCCTTTGAATGAGGCTCTTACAAAGTTCAGTATTGTCTAAACTAGTACTCCCTCCGGAAAGACATATAAGAGCGTTTAGATCACTACTTTAGTGATTTATAAACGCTCTTATATTTCTTTACAGAGGGAGTAATTTACATCGATCTGCGAGATCATAATTCCCCAATCGTAGATGATCTACTTATGGTCCTCATTAGTACATCGGCTAGACCAAAGAGGGATGCCGTTTACCGTACTGCGAAGCACCAAACTGAGGGATTCGTCTCGGAGACACCTAGTTCCCTGTTCGTGTCAGTGTTCATAGCATACGAGATAAGTTCTAGCTCGCCAAGATCATAGTTACCAAAGGATATGTATGGTGATGCTTTATTTTAGCTCCCCAAATTCAATAGATTTGGTTGCGGTGAATAAGTTTTTGCAAAATGCCGTTTTAAATTATTAAGCTGTTGGTAATTTGCAAGTATCAATTCCTTTATTCGCTGTTGATCTTACATTACCTTACCCTCTACAGCTCTACTCATTTGATTGCAAAATGGTTTACTTGCCTCTTTTCTTTCAAATGTGTAGAGATGTCTCGGAGTAGCTGTTCAGTCAGGCCACTGTGTCCATGTGCCTGGTCATCCGCTGACACTCTGCCGCGCACTTCGGTACCACAACTTCCACTGGATGCCCAAGTACACCATCTACCTTCATGATCGTCAATTTGGCATGGAGGACTATGTGGCCGAGGTGCTGATCCATGCAAGAGAAGCGGACAACGACAACGGCCCCTACTGTTTCCTGGGTCACGGCACAAACAAGGAGATGGCCATCCAACAAGCTGCTCATGTTGCCATGGCACGTCTTCGCCATGACCTTCCTGAAATGGCAGAAGGGCCATTAAAGTTTATGCCGGCCCTTTCTTCCAGTGGCGAGGTTTTCTACCCCAACAACTTCAGCCCGAAGGACAGTCCCTCTACCGTGGCCATGGTCCAGGCGATGCACTCTAAGGATCGGGAATGTCATGCATACCTGTACGAGTTATGCGAGGCTCGTCGCGCCCTCAAAGCTGTCAAGACCTTGGCGTCTCTGTATGGCCTTCACTCCCCGGACGTGGGGCATGAGGACCTCCTCAATGGTGCTGGAGTTGCCTCAACTTCGAGATTTCGCATTCCTTCCATTGACAGAGAAGTGCCAGATGTCGCGCGCCTAGCGGGCCAGCATCGGGGTGTCCCTGTTCAACCATGCAACCAGGGATGTCCTAGATCTCCAGATCACTGGGGGCCATCTCATGGCTACTAGCAGAGTATGCTCTACTAAGGAGTAGGAGTAGTAGATGTGGACTCGGAGATATATCTTAGCTTGTGAGCTGCGAACCTATATGAGTATGAAGTAATCCGGGGTACTGTAGTGAGTTTGCTTAAGTAGATAGGGCTGGTGCAAGGGGGTTTTCGTCCCATAGTCTGGCTTCCAGAATGCGGCTGGACAGTGGGTTTCCCCCTAGTTCGGAAAAATGGGGTAACCCGTTCGAAAAATAAAATCTGGGGTACGAGAATCTGTATAAATATGATGTAATAGGCTGGTGATCTAGAGTGTGATCTGAACCTATGTGAATCTCTATTTTTAGAGTGGAGTTGATGTTTGTACGTCATCAATTTTGATATCGTCCCCCTCCTCACCCCCCTGGTTTGGAATAACCTAAACTTTCTTTGGAAACCATGTTCTACATTAATTCAATTAATACTTATCAAAAACAAGTCATGCATTAACTCAGTAAAAATAAATAAAATATATCAAAACCTCAACCGAATCAATACTTTCTTTCTTTGCCTTCCACTACCCAAATCAAATCAAACCTTATCAACTAAATCAAAACTAAACTTTTTCTTGCCTTCCTTACCCATACTAAACAAATCATATATTATCAAATCTATAATATAGTTATCTTATCAAAATCTATAACATGGTCGATATAAGGTATATTTGGATGAGCAGTGCTAGGCACACGACGGATTTGTGCACGATTCACACACGACAAGTACCTAGACCATTGGATTGCCTCATTTCTTTGATCTGTGTGGCTTCTAATCACGTCGTGCACAAATCGTCCATCCACAGATCGTGTGTGCTGCAGTTTTGTATTTCGACAGGTCTGATATTGAACCAGTAGAATATGCATGTTCCATTGCAACGCATAGCCAATTAGCTAGCTTTATTACTATTGAAGGGGAGTTCGTTCCATCGCCTTCACTTCCCATCAAGTTTTTTTCTCCCATGCTGTCCTCCCCTTTGGTTCTTTGGTTTTTTTAACCCCAACCGATGCCGCACAAAATAACAACCAATATAAATTAATACTTTCTCAAAATCACGTCCTGCATTAAATCAATTAAATCAGATTAATCTTATCAAAATCTCAACTAAATCAAAATTTTCCCTGCCTTCCCCTACCCATACTCTTATCAAATTAAATGTTACGAAGATTGATGTAAAGTATGTGTTATGAACTCGTGCTTTGGTGTTGCTCGGAGACTCGAAAGTACGCAAGAAGATCTGTAGCTAGTTCGTGCAAAGTGAATGCTCATTTTAGGGTGTGCAAGAGATGTGCCATATATTTATCTTCAATGTAAGATCTGTAACTAGTTTGTGTCCCCTTCAGAGGGGGTGCAACGAAGAAAAGAGTCAAGATTTCCAAGTATAGGATTTTAGGAACAACTTTAAGGAGCCTCGCAAGAAAAGGAGGAGCGGCGCAGCCTATATAGCCAGTTATGGTAAGTCACTGCTTTTAAATACGAGGACATATGTTATTTGTCTGCCATTGTGCTTGGCTAGGGTTCTCCACCTGTAACCCGGTCATGGGGCCATTAATCAATACTCTGTGTGCTCACTATTATAAGATGTTCTAGCTTTTTTCTTATCGAATGTATGTACACGTTTTAGTGTGTTTGTTCACTTATTTTAGTCTCGATGTAGTCTATATTTATATATCTAAAACATCATATAATAGTCAACAGAGGGAGTAACTCCTTCCTACTATGGTAGATATCTTGATGTCATACATGGCATAACCAACACATGTTCACTTCATTAGCCGCCCTATCATTACTAGGATCTTGAGTACATACTGTTCGAGATACTTCATAGGAGGCAAGCAATGTTACATTACTTGTTCCATTATATAGAAGATACATCAGTTGATTCAAATATAGCCAGGCCAAGGATGTTACTAAGGCATGCATCTATGCATGTTGCCAACACAACGGTTTAATTGCTTGTTTGCTTCGGCCATAGTTAAATTTCTCGTTTCAATTGCTTTTGTTTGTCTTGCACTTGATGAGATGCCCAAACAATGCTGCCTGATGTAGTGTACTTATACAAATATTAGTTGGCACAGTTAAATGCATGACCATTTCATTAGTCTCGCAAAGTGTGCCTAAAGCTCTGAAGTACATTAATTAACTATTATTTCATGAGGCTCACAATCTAGTTTATATGAGGCTCACAATCTATAACCGCTTGCTTACACACTGCAGTTTAATTGCTTGTTTCTTTGAGGCATATTTTATTTGCTTGTTTGTCTGAGCCATACTCTATTTTGCATGCCTGTCAGCAACTGACTGAGTTGGCTAATGATTGCATAGTTTTGCTTGCTATAGTGATTTGTATGAACTCATCTGTGTGTGAAATCCCCAGCAGTTCATTATGCCTCCTAAGACTCTTTTGAAACATGCTAGATAATGTTTCAACTAGTTAATACGACGCACACAATGGCTAACTGCTTGCCTACTTATACAAAAGATATATCCAATTTCAGTACATGCACCTGGTCTCAACCTATAACCTGTCAGTGTTTTGGATTTGGCCCCAACATCATGCTCCTTTGGTGAGCAAAGAGAGATTTGTGTACACGTGTTACGTAGACTACCATCTTTTTAATTTTACAATATCACATGCTTATTTTACCCTAGTCATGTGTATTAACAGAAACGTCTCAGGATAAAGTGATATCAACACAAAGTTCTCAAAGCAGTGCAGTATGGCCATTACCAAACGATACTGGATTGGAGTTGGAAAGTGCTGATGTTCTAGAGTATCTACTACAAGAGGAAAGGCAACACACATATGCGCTCCAAGATGTAGTTGACATGTTGAGAAGGGAGATGCAGGAATCATATGCATTAGTCACGTCAAACAAGAGACTAAGGAAGTCAGAAAGAAAGTGCAGATTGAGCAGACAGTAGTTTGTGCTATCTTAATCTAGGCAATCCTATTTTTGAAGAGGTCACGGTTCAAATGGCAACTTTGGTGATTCGCGCCCATGATTTATGATGAGGTGTATGTGCCCACTATATGTAATTTGTTGTTTCGTTGCGCTTTATTATCACATGTTGGCGAACTTTGATGCCTACTGGATGTTATACACCGTAATTTCCTTATTGTATAGTGTAGGTTTATTCTTAGTTTCTATGCCCCAATTTCTTTATTGTACAGTGTAGGTTTTTTTGGGAATTGTATAGAGTATGTTAATTAATTCTTAGTTACTGTATAAGATATTGCTGAAAAGGCCAAAAGCATTGACGGAGACCAATGTGCCAAAACGTTACCGGACCACCATCGAAACATAATGGATATACAACCCGGTAGGCATAGCTGACCTTTATTGGGCCGACAAACTAATAATAAGTGGAGCATAATCGACATGGGCCCTTAATGCACCAGATGGGCCCAGTGTCCTTAAATAGGCCCATAAACATCATGGACCATTAGTAGGTACACACTTAATGTGGGCCAATACTAACAACGGGCCATTAACTTGGTGAAATAAAACGCGGGCATGATTTGGGTAAACATGCCAAAACACAACTCAGGCCTTAATTGAGCTAGAAGTTAATAGGGCCTTTAACAAGCTGAAAAGAAGATTGGTCCCGAAATGTGCCAAAGGGCCCACGGGCGATTAGCAGGCCGAAATCTATCTCAGGCCATGGGGGCCAAATTACAAGGCAGGTCATTAATAGGCCAAAAGCTGACTCATGCCATAAATGGGACGATGTACTACATGGTCCTTTAACCGTTCGAAAGTGAGGATGGGATGGAATTGTGCCATAGAGAGCATGGACCATTAGAAGACCGAATGTTACGCCGAGCCACAAATGGCCGAAGTGTAGTGTCGGTCGTTAATAGGCCAAAAGACACACTAGGCTAGAAAATGGCCCAACTCTACAATGGGCAGCTAACAGGCCGAAAGACACACCTGGCAGAAAAGGGCCCAATTCCACAACGGACCATTAACAGACGAAAAATAGACCGGGCCGTAATTTGGCCCATATACATGGTGGATTGTTAATGGGCAAGAACTATCGACGGGCCATATCCACGCGGGTCGTTAATTAGTAGACCGGCTCGCTAAATTTTGCCTAAAACTTGTGGGCCTCCGACTGGGCCGACCTTTTTTTAACTAAATGGGCCACTGTTGGGATGTGCCACGTGTGGCCAATTCATTGGCGCATATCATCCGTTGGGTGGGTAACACCTGTCAGAACGCCGAGCTGACACGTGGTTCCTTTGGCGAATGAGAGCTTTTGACAGGAGAAAATTCATCATTGGTCGGGGCTGTTAATGTGTATCAGATCCAGAACACGCACCTGATAGCTTAACGACGGCCCATTATGGTGTGGCTGCAACGTGTCAGTGACCATTAACGAAAACACTTCCATGACGCGATATTTATCATCACGGAAGTGGACGCTTCTGTGGTGATAAATGGATTATTGTCATGGAACACTTATGCGACAACACATGTATAACTATCCTGATTCTATCATAAAATCATCACAAATGTACATGCATGACAGAAAACATGACCTACTATGACAAACATATATCATCACAGATATGTATTTTTGGTAGCTAGCATGGGTTAGACCAGAAAATGCAATTCACAATTACTTACCATGCCACTTGATCACTTGATCCCACACAATACATTGTTTGCGCTTGTGTGTCCACCATCTAGATACAATCTTTGAGCTTCATCTTGGTCAACGAATATTTTTTACTTCATGCTCCATATTGGTTTCTTGAAAAGCATAATGAACTCTTCATTTTATTCCATTGCTCCAAGACTAGATCACCAAAGATTCTTTCATGATCATATCAAGTTTCATCATGAACATCATATTGGTCATCACTTGCTCTTCTAAATGCCTCATCACAACCTCTTGAGAGGCACATTGAATTCTTCACTCTCGTTGCTTCCTTCAATACATGATCAACCAAAACCCAACTCATGAGTTCATCATGATCTTCTCTTGACGCCATAGCTTGAATTCTTATATTTAATTATACTCTCAAGACCTTGATCTTTTCCCAAATGTGTCAACCTTTGACATCCTCCAATGAACTCCACCTTGAACATATTTGGTTAGACATTGAAATCAATCTTGATGGATTCATTAGATACATCCAAAGACCAACTAGTATCCTCACTAGCATCAGACCTTGAGAGTCAAACCCTAGACCCCGTGGGCACGGGAGGCAAAGACCCATGAGCACGGGGTATCCAGAGAGTTTAACACTCGACCTCGTGTGCATGGGTGTCAAGAAGCCCGTGCGCACAGGGTGTCGAGAGAGATTTCCCTGGACCCCGTAGGCACGGCCCTCGGACCCCGTGCACACGAGGTAAAGGACAAAGGATACCTTGAGGACTTCTTCGAGAGGCTTTTGATGGATCTCGTACCAAATAAATCCAACATGATTCATGCATAACTATGGAACATTTCTTCATATAAGATACAATAACTTTGATGTTCCATAGGAATTGTCATTCAATACCAAAGCTTAGAGAAAATCTGCATCTTTGTGGTAATCATCCTGATGGAACCACCTATGTAAAGTTCCTTCAAATATATCTCAATGCAAGCATTAGTTCATAGAGATTTTCATTATTACCAAAACCATACTTAGGGGCTACATGCCCTTTCAGCCACGTACAAGACAACACTGGGAGCGAGAGCGCGGCGATGTCCTCTATGATGGGTGACGGGAGCGTGTAACTTGCCTTGGCCATATGCGATTATCCAGATATTGAGTTGGAGGTGGGAGTGAAGGGAGGGGACCGAGCACACAAGCAGCAACAGCGGCCCAGCGGGCAGCGGTGCCCCGACCTTTCCTTTTCCCGCACGATGGCCTAGAGGCCATCGCGCTCTCTCTGCTCTCCCTTCTTCTCTCTTCCATGGCTAGCACAAGGGACAAGATGAGATGGACATCGGGCAACTCCTCCAGATCAGGTGGGATGGGAGTCGTGTTTGGAAAGAAAAATCAGAATCATGAAGCAGGTCTGGAACAGATGGGAAACAATCGGACGTGGGGTTTTCTGTTGAAAAATAAAATCAGTTGAGGATTGTTCCTAAAATAAATTGATGGGGAGGTGGGATCAATCGGCAGAGGTGACGAAACAAAATGACTATGATTCCCCTTTAATAGTAGATATACATGCGAAAGTGGATTAGAAGCACTTGGCGGCGCACCACTCTGAAATCCTGCTCACTACCCTAGTCGCTCGGGACAGTGCCACTTTTGACAAAATGTTTTTTGTTACGTGTGAATACACAACCCACATGTAGAAAGAAACAATTTGTACCTATGTTGCTCCATTTAATAGGAACACATAAGAGTTAAGAGCGGGTAGCATGAGGCTCTGCAAAATGGTGTGGCATGGGCACCGAGGCATACCGGCGAGCGGCTGGACCTTCGAGCCACACAGGCATCAGCTTGACGATGTCGCCGGAAGTACGTCGTTTTTGTGCCGTACGGAGGCTCTAGAGTCGGAAACTGGCCAATGGCCATGGCATTGGTGTTTCTCTACGACTCTACACGCCTCGAGTTACTTGTGGACCAGGTCACCAGGGGATGTCGCTGCCCGGTCTGTTCCCGGTCACCTCGTGGCCTCATGGCTCTTGCTGTTGGACTTGGATGTTGAGTATGTATTTTGTATTGCACGTGTATTGAAGTTGTGGCCCATCTTCTAGTCTTGTATAGTTGAGGTTAAGGCCTTCTCCTGTATTATATATACGTGCATCAGCATCTCATCAATACAACGTTTATTGTATTGCAAATTTTCCCGTCTATATGGTATCAGTTTTTTAGGTTTTCCTCTAGCTTCCGCCGCCGCCGCGCGTCTACTCCGCGCCGCTGCCGCCGCCGCTATCCAGCCCCCGCCGCGTGCGCCTTCCCGCGCCGGCCGCCGCCCCTCTTCTCACTGCCTCGCTCCCCTGCTTTTTCCTCTACGCTATCGCGCCTCACTAGCTAGCCAAGCTGCTTTTCTCGATCGCTAGCTAGCCAAGGTGCTCCCCTGACTTTTCTTGATCACTAGCTAGCCAAGGTGCTCCGCTGCCTTTTCTCGATCCCGCTAGCGCGAGCGCCCCGATCGCACCTGCCTCGCTAGCCGCTGCCCATCCAAGTCAGTGCATCGCCAGCGCTCGCCCGTGCTTGCGCATCGCCCGCGCATCACCAGCGCCAGCTCGCCCGATCGCTTCGCCCACTCGCGCTTCGCTAGCCTCACCCGACCCGCGCTCCTCGCGTGCGCCGCCACCACCGCTCCTCACGGCCGCCGCCGCCGCGCAGCGCCTCCCCGCACGCTGCTACCGCCGCCGCTCTCCACCGCCGCCGCCGTCGCCACGCAGCGCCTCCCCGCGCACGCCGTCGCCGCTCCCCACCGCCACCGCCGTGTCCTCCTCTAACGCCGCCGCCGCCCCGTGCCACCACGCCGCTTCCGCTTCCACCCGTTGCGCTGACTTGCTGCCGCCGCCGCGCACCCCTGTCGCGCCGCTGCCGCCCCGTCGCGCCGCAATCCTAACCCACCGCCTTTCATGGACTCTCTGGGCTACTTCACCATCTGCGGTGGAACCGCTCCACCAACCGCGCCTGCCGGGTGTTACCCGATGTCGCCACCAGCGCCTCCCCCGCAGCACCCGCAAGGGGGAGGGGGCCGACGCAACCGGCGTGGCGGCGGTCGCCGCCGCCTGCAGCAGTAGCGGGCCCAGGACGCGCGGGGGGGGGGGGTCTATCAGCAGGCTCTCCCCGCTGGCCACCAGGCGTTCATCGGCGCGCCCTTCCAGCCGACCGGCGCCGGCTACACGCCCTCCTTGCGCCGCCGCCCCTCGGTGGTTATGGCCCGCCCATCCTGGCGCCGCCCTACGGGGGCCTTCCGCCACCGCCGGTACCTATGCCATGGGACCCCGCCCTCCTTGCCGCCCAGCACTCCGCGCCATCGCCGAGTAGCTCTGTCGGTGGAGGCGACTGGTACATGGACTCAGGTGCTACTGCGCACATGGCAGCTCATCCCGGTAACCTAACCTCCTCCACTCCCGTTCACACACCTACTCGTATCACCGTAGGCAACGGCTCCTCCTTACCTATTACTCATATCGGTAGCACTACCTTTCCCTCCACTTCCACACCCATCACTATGTCTAAAGTTCTTGTTTCACCTGATTTAGTCACGAACCTAGTTTCCGTTCGTCGTCTTACTCGTGAGAACCCACTTACTGTTGAATTTGACGGTGTCGGCTTTTTTGTGAAAGACGCCCATACCCGGATGGTCCTTCACCGATGTGACAGTCCTGATGAGCTCTACCCCGTGCACGCTGGCGCCTCCACCTCCACACCCGTCGCCCTTGCCGCCGGCGTTGACCTTTGGCACGCTCGCTTGGGTCACCCCAACCACACCGTCTTACGTCAAATTCTTAGGAGTTTCTCTTTCTCATGTGATAAGCTCGACGAGCACTCTTGTGAGGCTTGTCGCTTAGGCAAGCACGTTCGTCTTCCCTTTAGTGCGTCTTCTTCAATTTCCACTTTTCCGTTTCAATTACTTCATAGTGATGTTTGGACATCTCCCGTTGCGAGTAACACGGGCTATCTATACTACTTGGTGATTTTAGATGATTATTCTCATTATGTGTGGACTTTTCCCCTTCGTCGTAAATCCGATGCTTTAGCCACACTCACCGCCTTTTATTCCTATGTCACCACCCAGTTCGGTCGCCCCATACTCGCACTCCAAACTGATAACGGAAAAGAGTTTGACAACGTCGCTCTTCGCACACTTCTCGCCTCTCACGGCACCACCTTCCGTCTGACTTGCCCCTACACTTCCCAGCAGAACGGCCGCGCCGAGCGCATTCTCCGCACTCTTAATGACTGCGTTCGCACGTTACTCTTTCACTCTAACGTGCCCGCTCGGTTTTGGCCCGATGCCCTCGCTACCGCCACTCTCTTAGTTAACATTCGTCCGTGTCGCCCTTGGTGGAACTACGCCCCTCACCACCTTCTCTTCGGCACACCACCGTCCTATGATGGTCTCCGCATCTTCGGGTGTCTCTGTTATCCTAGCACCGCGTCCACCATGCCACACAAGCTCGCACCACGATCCGTCCCATGCGTATTCCTTGGCTACCCTCCTAACACCAAAGGTTACCGGTGCTATGATCCTGTCACTCATCGTGTGTACACCTCGAGGCATGTGTACTTTGTCGAGACAGTGTTCCCTTTTTCAGGTTCCTCCGGCTTCGGCCCCTTCGGCGCCAGCCCCCGCGCCCCCTTCATGGAGCGAAGCGCGGCGGCAGCCCCAGGCACCCCCCGGCACGGCGCCTTCTGCCGCCACCACCTGGCTTCGTGACTCCCTCCCCCGAGGTCGAGTCCGAGCGGGCCCCCGGGTCCCCGTCTCCCTCATACGAGGTTGAGACCGGCACCCCGCCCGCCACCCCTGCGACGGGCTTGACGTCGACCTCGCCCGTCGCCTCTTCCGCCGCCGGATCCGACGCCGCTGCTGCCGCGGCCCCCGCCGCCGCGGCCCCTGCCGCCGCGGCCCCTGCCGCCGCACCAGATGCCCCCGCCGGCCCTGCTGCCCCGTCACTTGGCGTGACTACCCGTGCCCGAGCAGTAGTGCTTCGGCCCAGCACGCGCTACTCCGCCGACGAGTATGCGTGCGCCGCCTCGACATCGACGCCATCACCCGTCCCCACCTCCGCTCGTGTTGCCCTTCGGGATCCCCACTGGCTAGCTGCGATGCAGGAGGAGTTCGATGCCTTACAGCGCAACCGCATGTGGCAGCTTGTTTCGCGACCCCCTCGTGACAACATCATCTCTGGCAAGTGGGTGTTTCTCCACAAGACTCGCCCGGACGGTTCTCTCGAGCGCTACAAGACTCGGTGGGTGGTTCGTGGTTTTCGGCAGCGCGCGGGCGTGGACTTCACCGACACCTTCGCCCCGGTTGTGAAACCGGGCACGATTCGCGCCGTGCTTCAGCTGGCGGTCTCGCGCGCCTGGCCTGTGCACCAGTTGGATGTCTCCAACGCCTTCTTGCACGGCCATCTCGCCGAGCAGGTGTTCTGTGAGCAGCCCACTGGTTTCGTCGACGCCGAGCACCCCGACTTCGTGTGCTTGCTCTCCCGTTCTCTTTACGGGTTGAAGCAGGCGCCTCGGGCTTGGTACCAGCGTATCGCAGCCTTCCTGCAGTCTTTCGGCTTTCGGTCCACTCGCTTCGATGCTTCACTCTTCGTGTATCATCAGGGAGTTGACACTGCATATCTGCTGCTCTATGTCGACGACATCATCCTCACGGCGTTCGCCCCCGACCTCCTTCAGCGGCCGACTGCTCGTTTTCGTGATGAGTTTGCCCTTAAGGACTTGGGGCCCCTGCACTACTTCCTCGGCATCGAGGTGGTCCGACGGACTGACGACTTCTTTCTGCATCAGCAGAAGTACGCCCACGAGCTCCTGGAACATGCTGGTATGCTTAACTGCAAGCCGGCGCCCACCCCCGTCGACACGAAGGCGAAGGTCTCTGCTCTCGAGGGGTCTCTTGCGTCCGATGGAGCGTTTATCGCTCTATTGTCGGTGCTTTACAGTACCCGACGCTGACTCGCCCTGACCTGCAGTACACTGTCCAGCAGGTGTGCCTCCATATGCACGCCCCGCGTGACTCTCACTGGTCTCTGGTGAAGCGTATTCTCTGTTACATACGCGGCACCATGTCCTTGGACTCACCCTGACGGCCTCCGCCTCCACCGACCTCGTGGCCTACTCGGACGCCGACTAGGCTGGCTGCCCCGACACGCGACGCTCTACGTCAGGCTACTGCGTCTACCTTGGGCCCTCGTTGATCTCTTGGTCATTGAAGCGGTAGCCCACGGTCTCCCGCTCCAGCGCCGAGGCAGAGTATCGCGCCGTGACTAATGTCGTGGCCGAGTGCTGTTGGATACGTCAGCTGCTCCAGGAGTTGCTTTGTGATGTTCACAAGGCCACTCTTGTCTACTACGATAACGTCAGCGTGGTCTACCTCTCCGCCAACCAGGTGCACCATCGACGGACGAAGCATATTGAGCTCGATATTCACTTCGTGCGCGAGCAGGTTGCCCTTGGCCGTGTTCGGGTTCTTCACGTGTCGACGACGCAACAGTTTGCTGATTGATGACTAAGGGATTGCCTACTCCCGTCTTCGAGGAGTTTCGGTCCAGTCTCTGTGTCTCCGGCGACGCTTCGACTGCTGGGGGGGGGGGGGAGCGTTGAGTATGTATTTTATATTGCACGTGTATTGGAGTTGTGGCCCACCTCTTAGTCTTGTATACTTAAGGTAAAGGCCTTTCCTTGTATTATATATACGTGCACCAGCACCCCATTGATACAACGTCTATTGTATTGCAAACTTTCCCGTCTACATTGGACAAGGTTCTCGTTGCCGTCTAGTTGGCCTACCCGCTATCATGGTGAGGGGATGTCAACCAGGCGCAAGCTCGGGACAAAGGGCGTTGCCCACGAGCATGAAGCTCACGTCATCGACCAATAGCACAACGTACAAATCACGGATGTTGAGGAGGAGCACGTCCATGCGGAGCTTGACGGCGACGGAGACGACCCTGAAGCAGACGACGTATACGCAGCTGGGGAAGCGACCAATTCTTATCATGGATGCAGTACCGTTGGGTCTGTATGAACTCAAGCCATGGTGCTGGCAGCGAGGGAAGACGCGGTGTTGCTGGCCACTGCCGCGCAGGACATGGCAAGCTTGGACGATGGCTCCATCAATTTGCTCGTCGTCGACGGCATAGAGGTCCTGCTGGCTTCCTTCATAAGACGTTTCTCGCTGGCCGCGTGAAAGCCGGACTTGGTTTCAGCGGCTAGGATGGACGTCATGTCGTTGGCAGTTGGCCGTGTCCACACGGGGTGCGGCAAGCTGGGACAGCTACCTCGTCCCTCTCCAACGTTGTTCCCTGTGGCGACGTAGTCTTCCTCATTCGTCCTGGTTTTTTCCACGTCCACGTTGCCGAAGGAGAAGACCAAGAGCGAAAAGTAGAGAGGAAGAAGAACATGAGCGGTGTCCATGGTGGGGAAGAACGGGACTCGAGGGGAGATGGATGGAGCAGTTGGGAGGAAGAGGAGCTCCTAAGCATGCATTGAATTAGATTTGGGGTAGTTGGCTGCTGGTAGGTGAGTTCGTACGCTGCAAGGGACAGAACCTTTGGCATGTGGGTGCAAAAGCACGTGGAATTAAAGACAGATTACGCAAATAATAAAGGAAAAGACGAGAGGATACGACTCAGAATACTATGAGGCTAATATAGTGATTGAGGATCCCGAGACGAATGGGATGCGAGTTTTCTATACTACCTTCAATCCATATTAATTATCATTGATTCCGGTGCGCGGCATCGCCGAGTGCTCCTATGCAATTTCGATATACATGCATACCACAAGCATACATGAATAGAGATGGCAATGGGCCCCCATACCCGCCAAACCCATGGGGATTTCATCTATTGGGAGCAGGGATGGGCGAAAAACATCCCCATGGGGATATTTACAAAACCAATTTATTCCCCATAGGATACAATGGGGATGGGGACGATATCCTATTCCCCAGACCCAATACCCATCGGGGACCCGGTTAGTAACTGTGACACAGCGGTCAACCTTAAAATATTCACAAACAAACTTGCAAAAAAAAAACTCTGGAAAAAAAACCTTAAACCTATCTCATGTCCTCACCTCAGCCGCCACCATGACCAAGAAGTAAGTACGACCTATAGATAGGCATTAGCAGGACAAGGACAACACCATTTATGTGTTGATTATAGGGTGTCATATTATGTATATGAGTATTTGTTTATGGGGATGGGGACACTAATGGGGCCCCGTTCCCCAGTGGGGCATGGGTATGGGAAAATTTCATCCCCAATCATGTAAACGGGGATGGGGATGGGATGATAGGGAATAGATGGGGATGAGGATGTTGTAGGTATCCCCATAGGGGGATTGTCCCCATTACCATCCCTATACATAAACACAGGCAGTACTAGAACTCACACAAAAACACGCTGAACCAAAATAACGATTCAGAAATCTGTAACTCAACAAAGAAAAATGACAGAAAAATCTCCAACTTAAGACATTATTACGTACTCCCTCCGTCCGGAAATACTTGTCGGAGAAATGCATAAAAATGGATGTATCTAGAACTAAAATACGTCTAGATACATCCATTCCTTCGACAAGTATTTCCGGACGGAGGGAGTAATATAGAGTGAAGTCTTGTATTAAATCAACGATAATTAATATGGATTGAAGGTAGTAGTATAGAAAACACACATATTTTCATGTGAATTGATAAGGTCACGTCTGGACAGGCTATATAACACATCATTGGCGGAGGGAGTATAACGCAATATGGCATTTAGTTTACTCGGAGTGGGTCTTGCCCTCCGCGTTTGGCTCCACCAGGTCGCCGCAATCGAACCACATTGTATCGGCGAGCCTGGGGAACAAGAACCTGTAAAAGATCCAGTCGCGAAACAGCCTGACCATGTACCCTCGCACGCCCCGGACGTTGGTCCCGCCCTGCTGGACCCAGCCCGACAGGTATGCCCCGGCGACCAGCCAGGCAGCCCGGCCACGCCGCTCAGCCACGTAGGAGGCCACGCCGTCGGCGGGCGTGGCCGCCCGAGACAAAGCGCGCGCGAGCACCACCGCGTCTTCCAGCGCGGAGCACCCGCCCTGCGCCATGTCGGGGGTCATCGGGTGGAACGCGTCGCCGGCCACCGTGACCGGCCCGCGGGCCGCCGGACCCCTGAGGATGGCCCAGGGGGCGCGGTACAGCAGTGGCGCCCACGACAGGTTGCCGGAGTCGGAGTGGCGCGCCACGTCCAGGTACTCCGCCGGCATGTGCCTGCCCAGGTTGTCCGTGACCTCCCGCAGGATCTTGGCGGGGTCCGTGCCGGCCTCCTGCTCTGCAGGGACGGTGTTGTTGACGAGGAACCAGTAGACATCGGTGTCGCTGATGGGCACCATGCCGGCCCTCAGACCCTCCGAGAGGAACTGCCGGAGCTCCTTCTTCAGGCCGTGCCCGTCCGGGTACACGGCGAGCCCGCGGACGGCGGACCGGCCTGAGCTCGCCGGCTCCGACAGGCCCAGCCACTGCGACACCACGGAGTGCACCCCGTCGCACCCGATCAGCACCTGGTCAAATTAATGAACATGCAAACCCACTTGTCATTCTTCGAAAGAAAAAGTTAGTATTGTATACTAATCTTCACATGTCACATGTGAGTGCGTCGCTGCGGTCATTGGTGTACCTTGGATCGGATCACCGTACCGTCGTCTAACCGTAGGACGGCGATCTCCGGGGAACCCTGCGCCTTCTCGGTGGCGATCGAGGCGAGCTTGGACGAGAACCTGATGGTGCCCGGAGGCAGCTCCTCCGCGAGCGCCTCCAGCAGCGCCTTCCGATGCATCGGTCTCACTCTCACGTCGCCGCTGCTGTAGCCGACTGATTAGCTCAAGTTCCGGTGGAATCCAACAGAAAATTTGCCACGACAGACAAAGCATCCGCTCATCTAACCTGCTTTTACGCCCTGCAAAGCGGAACACCTGCGTTGCTCCAGTTTCCAGAGTAGTCACTCGGGATCTGCATGCAGCAGACATGGCTGAATTCAGAGCAATAATCACAGACAAGGAACTATCACAAATCACTGCCAGCAACGGAGACGCACGTTTCGAAGGCATCGTAGCGGGAGGTGAGCTTGTGCGCGACGCCGAGGGCGCGGAGCGCGAACCAGCCGTTGGGGAAGATGGTGAGCGCGGCGCCTGTGGAGCGCAGCTCGGCGTGCCGCTCCAGCACCAGGACGCCGCCGCCAGCCGCGCCCACGCCGAGCCGCCGCAGCGCCAGCGCGGTCGCGAGCCCCGCGATCCCGGCGCCGACGATGACCATCTCAGCGTCGACGTCCACGGCCGCCGCGGATGTCCATGCTGGTGCCTTGCCGCCGCGATCGGCCATCGTCACCTAACTTGCTAGCTAGCTCGCGATGATTGCTCTTGGCATCTTGCTCGGCTATGCTTTGTCCTGAAAATGTTTAAACTGCACACTGGCAGGCGTGCCAGATCTAGGACCTGTACTAGAATACAAGATGCGCCGAAACAAGTGGACATAACACAAATGTCCCAACACAAATAGCTTAATAAGAGAACAAAAAAGAGAGTGTCGTTTTTGTGTGTTGCTTAACAACCTAGCAACTTGATGCTCTGTAGTTTCTTTTCACAAATTACCCTTTTGTTTGGTCTAAAATGCGGTCATGATGATATGGTCATGGCTCATCGATTGGTAGTACCTCGTGGGTCCAGGAACGCAGTCAGGGGTTCCAATAATATCAAGTGCTAGTGCGGTGTCGCCCTCCCTTCTATCCCTTTGTTTTTTTCGTTTGCTGTTTTTATGCGTTTTTGCTTTTGTTTTTTTTATATAAATCGCCGATCTTTATTTTATTATTATGGGTATTTCTGGGATGTTGAATGAGTGTAAATGTATACACAGAAATACAATACAATATGTGTGAAAATTGCACCATCATATGATTATTCTTTGCATACTACAAATAGTGCAATTTTAATGCAAAGTTGTGTGCAAGTTATTTTATTATATATTTCATTTCCTTTCTCCTTAAAGTGAAATACCGAAGCCACTAATTTATTCTTCTTTTAAAAAACTTTATTGTTTTGGTTTTATTTTAGTTTTTTGTTCATTTTATTTCTCTTGTAAGCGTAATATCAATGCCACTAATTTATTTCTCCTTAGGAACTTATTTTTTTTTAAAAATCCACTATTATATGCTTATTCTTGCATATTATTAAAAATTACGATTTCTGTGTAAAATGTGTGCAAATTTTGTCATTGCTTTGTTTCATTTTTTCTTTTTTCTTAAAGGGTAATAGCGGTGCCACTAATTTATTGTTTCTTAGAAAAATTTATTATTTTTAATTTTTTATATTTCATTTTCTTTCTTGTTAAAGGGTAGTATAATGCCACTAATTCATTGCTTCATGGAAAACTTCGTCTTTTGATTTAGTCTTTATTTTATTTTCTTTATTCTTTAAGGGCAATACCAATGCAGGTAATTAATTTCTTTGTATGATTCTTTTTTTTTGCAAACTCCAATACTATATGATTATTCTTGCATATTATAGAAAGCACATTTTTTTCGTATGTTATGTTCAAACTTTGCAATTGTTTGTTTTAGAACAAAACCTTTCATTTTTCTTAAGGTATTGCCAATGCTACTAATTCATTATTTAGATTTTTTACTTTTATTTCAATGTATTTCTTCCTTAAGGGTAATACAATGACACTAATTCATTCCTTCTTAGGAAACTTCTTTTGCTAAAATTTCACTATTATGCTATTATTCTTGCATATTATAAAAGAACACAATTTCGGTGTAAATTATAGGTAAATTTTGATATTATTTGTTTTTCATTTTCTTTCTTTTAAAGGGTAATAACAATGCAACTGATTTGTTCTTGTGTAGAAAGCTCCATTGTTTGTTTTTTTAGATTTTATTTTATTCTCGTTCTTCTTTAAGGGTGATACTAGTGCCACTAATTCATTCCTTCTTGAGAAACTTCATTATTTTGATTTTGGGTTACTTTTTAATTGATTTCCTTTTTCATTAAAAGAAATACCAATGTCACTTATTCATTCCTTCCTAGAAAACTTTCTTTTTGCAAACATTTCCCTTTTATATGCTTATTCTTGCATATTATAAAAGCGCAATTTTTGTGTAAATTATGTGCAAATTTGGTCATTGTTTGTTTTAGATTTTGTTTTTCATTCTCTTTTTTCTTCTAGTGTAATACTAATACCACTAATTCATTTTCTTAGAAAACTTTATTATTTTGCTTTTGTTTTAGTTTTTATTTCATTTCTTCTTTAAGGGTAATGCCAATGGCACTAATTCATCCCTTCTTAGGATACCTTCTTTTTACAAACATTTCACTATTAGCTTCTTCTTACATATTATTAATAAAATGCATCTTTATAAATTTTGTGCAATTTTTTCATTATTTGTACAAAAAATATTTCCTTCTTAAACAGTAATACGAATACCACTAATTCATCCTTTCTTAGAAAACTTCATTTATTTTGATTTTATTTTCTTTCTTCTTTAAGAGTAATACCAATGCCAATAATTTAGTCCTTTTTAGGACACTTCTTTTTGCGAAAATTTAACTATTCCTTCTTAGAAAGCTTCTTTTCTATTCATATTTCGGCGGTGGTCATGGACGTCGACGGTGCTGCTCCCATCCTACGACTAGACGAGGATAGGTGGTTGCTGGCGCGAGAGCAAACTGATTGGTCTGTCCGTTCTCATTGTGTATGTGGAGCCATTTATGCCATGCATGCACTCGTATTCGGCTAGTAGGTGGTGGCATCGCTACGACCAACCTTTGGAGTGGAATAGAACAACATCACCACATAGTAGTATGTTGAACAACAAGTTTACCTTGGAAATACTGAGCTGGTGTTCTTTTTATTTTCTTTCCAACTTCTCCTGACAAAAGACATGGAAGTTAGTTGTGGTACAGGCAGGCTAACTAGCTACTTGAACAAAATGGAAGACATGGAAGTACCACTACTAGTGGTGATGAGATGAAATAAATGATGGCTACAATTATTGCACCAGGCTTACTAGCTACTTGAGTAATACTAACAGTTTTCAGTTCATGGCATTACCGTAGCCCAATCCAGAGAGAATGACCGCCCCGCTGACGGTGTTGTACATTAATGGAGATGCACGTGCTTACCAAAGCACACAGTATTGACTGTTGTATCATTTCAAATGTAGTTCATCTAGTGCTAATTAACATACATAAATGGTGGCAATATCTAGTTGTAGGATGCAAAATAGTTTATGTGTTACGCTTAAATACTTATTTGTGTAACTCGATTGTTGTTTTAACTTCTTGCCCTAATCATGTTTTACTAACTTCAACTGTGTTCAGGATCCAATCGAAACTATGGCATAACAAGTACCTTCTAAAAAACTTGTTTGTTCCACTGGGTCGCTGTTGTAACTTCTTGCCCTAGTCATGCTTACTTACGTCAACTTTCAAGATCCAATCAAAACTCAAATGGCACAACATGTACCTTTTAAAAACCTTGTTTGTTTTAACCGGATTGCTGTTGTAACTTGTTGCTCTAATTGTGTTCCTAACTTCAACCTCTCAGGCTCCAATTGAAACTCGAATGGCACAACAATGATAAACTTGTTTGTCTAACTGGTTTGCTGCTATAACTTGTTGCTCTAATCATGATACTGACTACAACGTTTCAGGATCCAATCGAAACTCCAATGGCGCAACAGGTATCTTTTGAAAAACTTGTTTGTTTAACTGGTTTGTTGTTGTAGCTTGTTGTCTAATCTTGTTATTAACTTCATTTTTAGGATACAATCGCAACTATTTAATATCTTTTTCTTAACCGCTTTGTTGTTATAACTTCATGTTGGCATGCTTTACTAGATTTAACTTTTCCGGATCTAATCAAAACTTTAATGGCACAACAGGTTACCCTAAGATCAAATATTGAGATCCCTTTGGACATAAGTTCATCCTAAAGCAGTGGCACCGGCCCGATCCTGGATCATGAATTGTCAAGTGTTGATGTTCCAGAGGTTGGACTATCGGCGAAAAAAGACTGTGCAATTTAAGATGAAGTTGATATATTGAGGAAGCAAACACAATCAAATGCAGTATTCAACAAAAACCCATAAATATTTGGAGGAATTCAGAATGAAGCAAGCTTAGACTGGCCGAATTGTTAAGAAGCTGCTAGACAAACCCAATAGAAATCTCACTTCCTAAATCCTAGGTGAAATTGTTGCTTACATTGTTGAAATGGCCTCTCTCTCTCTCTCTGTGTGTGTGTGTGTGTGTTCATGTAATAGATAGGAACCCTTCGTTTCAAAATTATGTGATAATTCATTAGATTTTTTGAAATAATTCATTTCGTTAGCTAGGCCAGTATGAGATATATACCAATTGGGCCGAACGCAACATTGGGCCAAACAATCCTAAAGAGCTAGTGCCACAAATGGGTCGAAAGCGCCACACACCATGAATGGGACAAATTGCTCCATGGGTCAAAATGGGCCGAAAACAGAGACCACATATCAACACCGACCCAGATGCACAATAAGCCGTAAATGAGCTAAAAGTGACCACAAGACGAAACTGGCTCAACTGTACAACGAGTCGTAAATGGGCCGATATACACCACATGCCATAAATGAAGCCATAAGCATGACAACCCGTAAATGGGCAGAAAGGCACCACAGGCCAACAATGGCCTGGAGGCAGTACAAGCCGTTAATTGACCAAAATACACCACAGACCGAAAATGTCCCAAAGACACGACGTGCCATTAATGGGCCGTAATATACCACGGGTCGTAAAAGGGCCTCAAGATATTACGAGCCGGAAATGAGCCGGAAAACACAAAGGGCCCAGAGACACCATGGGCCATAAAATGAGAAGAAATACATCGCCGGCCGTAAAAGGTCTGAGAGGCGGCATGGACCGTAAATTGACCGAAAGGAAGTACGGGCCGAAACTAACCGAGAGGCACCACAAGCCACACATGGGCCAAAAATATCAATGGGCTGGAACCATATTGAATGATCCATGTGCCGTTAATTCATACAGGTCCCAACGGGGCATGTGGACCCGGGACGTAAGCGGGCTATAAGCAAGCAGGCCGCTAAAGGGCCTTCCATGTGCCAGATCCGCCAAGTATTGCCTTAGACCCGTGTGTTTCAACGAGAACTTTGACTGACATGGCCTTTTTAATTAAACGGTCTACAGTGCCACATCTTATTATTTAATGTGCACACGTGATCCATTGAATGTGCCGCACTTGTTCCAACTAAGTGCTGATATGTGGCTCCGTCGGCGAATAAGAAGCCAACACATGGATGATCATCGGTTAGCCACATTTTTATGGGTATCAGAACCGAAACTGACACCAGTTAGCTTAACGACGACCCGTTACAATGATTGCCACATGCCGATTACCCTTCATGAAACACTTTGATGTGGTGCCATTTTATGTCATGAAAGTGATACTTACATGAGGAAAAAATGATTATTGTTATGAAACACATTTATGACAGCACATATATGACTATCTTAATTCTATCATATAACAGTCTCAGATGTGTGACAGGAAACATGATCTACTACGACAAACATGTATCATTGCAAGTGTGCTTTTAAATACATGTTAGCCCACATCTTTGGACAAGGGGATGAGGCGGGGGTTACCTCACTAAATTTCGCGCATGGGGTGGGGGGTGGGGGCAAATGCCTGGACGGGCTGTCCGGTGACTGCCCGGACGCAAAAACTCCGGCATAAGAATGAGAAGGTGCCCCGCCTCAGTTTCGAGGTGTCTGAGTGCCTCGCGCACGAGAAGGAGTTCGCCGCCGCCAAGGCCGCTCGCCACACGAAGGAGTGGCAGCGCCTCCTCCGCGGCCTCTCCTAGTACATTTTGTCCGCATCAGAGAGCGGCACCACCACGGACAACGACGACCACCCTCTCGCCGCCGATGTGTACATGGAGGAGATGGACCGTCACGCTGTCGACCACAAGGGCAAGGGCCCGGCCGATGAATTCCGGCTGCCCGCCATGCCTATTTAGATTTTAGTTGTTTTGTGTGCATTTGATGTTTACTTTGAACTAGCTCGATCCTTTTAGGTAAACAAATTGCATGTCCGATGTCTGCAACTGCTAAGTTTTTATGCTATGACTATGATCTACCTAATATGCATGGGCTTGTATGAAATAGGGTTTTCGCATTTGAGGTTTGTGGTTGTGGAGGAGGAAATTTGAGTATTGTCTGGACAGTGCCAGAGAACACGCCCGTGGACATATAAGGCAACAAATTAGATGAGCCTGGTTGTAGATGTTCTTAGTTGGTCGGAAAGATTCATAAAAAATCTGTTAAACATCAGTTCGTTTAGGTTTATTGCTTCCAAAACCGCCTCCCGTGTATTGCTCTATCCTCGTTTACAGTAATTCTGTTTGATGGTTGTAGTTGATTCGACTATTGAGTTGATTTTTTTTAAAAAGGAGGATGATCCCGACCTCTACATCTCGGAGATGCATACGGTCATTTTATTGATTATTCTCGAGGACCTTACAAAGTAGTACAACAATATGCCTCAATCCGCCATCTTGGCAACATCTACCGCTACTCCAATCCATATGATGAAGGGGTGCAAGCTGGGCCAAATACCCAGACCTCTCACCTAAGCCTAACATCTAAAGCCGGAGGCCCTGACCGAGCCACATACCGGGTCCGGGGCACAAACCGGTCTGACGCACTCACATGTGTCGTCGCCGCCATCTTCCACTAGTCCATCTTCAAAGCAGATCGAGGTGCCAACCTTGGTAGGTGCCTTCGGCATCGACGCCACCATGACGCCAAACGACGACCTCCACCTACGTGAGTCCATCTCCAAGCAACGGACGCAGATCCATGCTAGGGTAGGGCCGCACCACCGCCGTCGCCCACCACCCACAAGCGCCACTCAGCCCCAAGGTTCCCAAAGCGGCGCCTTCAAGAAGGGAACGGCGCCGTGAGTGCCGTCGCCGCCCAACAAAGTTAGGGCTTTCGCCCGGGAGACCTAGGGGAAGGGGAAGTGAGGGGATCAGTCCATACCGACGCCTCCAAGGAGGGGAACGACGCCCTCAGGCGTCGCCGTCGACGCGGACGGTCATGGCCGACCAGGGATTTCTCCTGAATTAGATCCCGCCACCACCAGCGCCTCCTATACAGAACCGGCGACCCAAGGAAGCGCGGCCCGACGAGGTTGGCCTGCACGCCAAACAAGGGAGGAGGGGAGGCGCCAGATCGCGCGCACCGGCCACCGCAGAAACCGCCGCCGGCCGCCAACGACCACCGGATCCCGCCGCCCGCGCGGCCGGGACACAAGATCCACCGCCCGCACGGCTGCTAGATGGCCGTGCCTTGCCAATGAAGCCGCTGCTATAGATCCGGGGTTCCCCACGCAGAGGCAGGGCAACCAAGGCCCCGCCGCCAGCATCCTTGGCGCCCCGGGCTTGCCCGGCGGCTGCCTTAGGCGGCGGCGAGGAAGGGAAGAGGAGGAGGGGCGGCTAGGGAGGAGGAGGGAGGAGGAGGGGTAGCTAGGGTTGGGGCGACTATTGAGTTGATGTAAATAAAATATAAAGGCTATCAATATAACGACTCTGACTTTATATGATTTGGCTTAAGACGCAACGCGTCATGGAGGCTGGTCGGAGTCGCTCTTACAACCAAATGTACAGCGAAAGTGCCATTCTGAGCACAAAAATTAAAAAAAAAATCAATTTTTTTGAAATATTTTGATGACAAACTTTGACAAATGTTCTTAATGCTTGCGAAGTTTCATCATGAAATCACATTCGTGGAAGTAGTCAAGAAAAGAAAAGAAAATTGATGCTCCATTTTTGGAGCGCTGATTTTTTTCACGGCTTTCATGAATGTCTGTTATGACCGGGGTAACTTATACCCGTCGGAGGCCCACCGAACAGGTTTAGTTAGGGGCTTAGCCCGCAAGTTATCTTTTTTCATGGTTATATAAACAAGTTGTAAGACTCTTTTTTAGATTAAGCTATAAGACGATTCTATTGCCCGGCTCCGAGAGGAGCCGGAACTCTAAACCCTAGCCGCGTACTTTCACCGCCGCCGCCTCCCTCACAAGCACGACGGCGCCCAGCCGCCGGTGAACGCGTGCTCTCCCGCGCCCAGCTCCCTCCTTCCCCTACAACCTCTGGCCTAGACCCGGTAGAACCCTAACTCCTACCACCTTGGTATCAGGTTGCTCAGTTTCGACCATGTCTTCGTCGCCGCCAACCCCGTCGCTTCCACTGCCGACCGCCACCACCTCGCCGCTGGCCCTCTCCACCGCGCCGCTGCTCTCTACCTCAGGCGCCGCCACCACCCAGATGCCGGCGCCCTCCACTGCGCCACCAGCTGCCGCCTACTCCCCGGAGGAGATCACCGGGGTCCTCAACGACCTCGTCACAGCCGTCTAGGGGGTCCGGCTGTACCTGGCCAGCCCCTACGAGCCGCCGCCACCCCTACCGCCGGCCGCCGCCACCGGGCCGCCCGCCCTGCCGTTGTACCTGCCGCATCCAGCGGCCTCCGCGGCGTTCACTGGGACGCTGCAGCCCCAGCTGCAGCTGCCGCCACCGCCCCGCAGTGACCAGCGCCGGTTTCTGCCGTGCCTCCAGCACCCCCCGCCCCCATCCACTAACAGCCGCCGCCGCTGGCCCCTCCACCACTCAACACCGGGTCAGGGCCGACCATGCCGGGAGGCGTCCCAATCCAGCAGGTTCACTTCCCGACATTGCCGTCACCGCTCCCGGCCTGGCTGTCCGGCTCGGCGCCGTAGCCCGTCTACACGATGGCAGGGGAACAACCGGCGCCCACCCTGCAGTATGGCGATCCGTCCGGCTCCGCGGGTCCTTACGCGGGCCGCGCCGACCTGCCGTTCCATGGGGGACCCCCGGTCCCCACCGACCGGGCGCCACCCTCCTAGATGCTCCGCGCCACCAAGTCGTACGGCTACGGCGGTCATACCCAGACGCCGCCTCGATTCGCCAAGCTGGACTTCGCCACCTACGACAGGACGGAGGACCCCCTCAACTAGCTCAACCAGTGCGAGCAGTTCTTTCGGGGGCAACGCACACTCGCGTCGGACCGCACCTAGCTCGCCTCTTATCACCTCTGGGGCGCCGCACAGACGTGGTACTACGCCCTCGAGCAGGACGAGGGCGGCATGCCCCCTTGGGAGCGTTTTCGCGAGCTATGTCACCTTCGCCCGGGCCGCCTATCCGCGGGAGCTGGCTGGCAGAGCTCGGCCGCCTCCCCTTCACATCCACAGTGCAAGACTTCGATGACCGCTTCCAGGCCCTAGCTTGCCATGCGCCGGGCGTGACGGAGCAGCAGCGGGCCGAGCTCTTCGTCGGCGGCCTTCCGGATCACACCCGCGTGGACGTGGAGCTCCGGGGTCCCCATGACCTCCAGACAGCTGATACGTCTCCAATGTATCTATAATTTTTGATTGTTCCATGCTATTATATTATCCATCTAGGATGTTTTATATGCATTTATATGCTATTTTATATGATTTTCGGGACTAACCTATTAACCTAGAGCCCAGTGCCAGTTTCTGTTTTTTTCCTTGTTTTTGAGTATCGCAGAAAAGAAAAACCAAACGGAGTCCAATTGACCTGAAATTTCACGGAGATTATTTTTGGACCAGAAGAAGCCCACGGAGTATTAAAGATGGGCCAGAAGAGTCCCAAGGCACCCACGAGGGTGGGGGCGCGCCCTACCCCCTGGGCACGCCCCCTACCTCGTGGTCACCTCGGAGACCCCCTGACTTGTTCCGGATGCCAAAAATCCCTATAAATATAGAAACCCCCGAAAAGAAAGCTAGATCGGGAATTCCGCCACCGCAAGCCTCTGTAGCCACCAAAAACCAATCGGGGCCCTGTTTCAGCACCCTGCCGGAGGGGGGATCCCTCACCGGTGGCCATCTTCATCATCCCGGCGCTCTCCATGACGAGGAGGGAGTAGTTCACCCTCGGGGCTGAGGGTATGTACCAGTAGCTATGTGTTTGATCTCTCTCTCTCTCTCTCGTGTTCTTGATTTGGCACGATCTTGATGTATCGCGAGCTTTGCTGTTATAGTTGGATCTTATGATGTTTCTTCCCCTCTACTCTCTTGTAATGGATTGAGTTTTTCCTTTGAAGTTATCTTATCGGATTGGGTCTTTAAGGATTTGAGAACACTTGATGTATGTCTTGCGTGGGATACCCGTGGTGACAATGGGGTATTCTATTGATTCACTTGATGTATGTTTTGGTGATCAACTTGCGGGTTCCGTGACCTTGGGAATCTATGCATAGGGGTTGGCACACGTTTTCGTCTTGACTCTCCGGTTGAAACTTTGGGGCACTCTTTGAAGTTCTTTGTGTTGGTTGAATAGATGAATCTAAGATTGTGTGATGCATATCTTATAATCATACCCACAGATACTTGTGGTGACATTGGAGTATCTAGGTGACATTAGGGTTTTGGTTGATTTGTGTCTTAAGGTGTTATTCTAGTACGAACTCTAGGATAGATCGAACGGAAAGAATAGCTTCGTGCTATTTTACTATGGACTCTTGAATAGATCGATCAGAAAGGATAACTTTGAGGTGGTTTCGTACCCTACCATAATCTCATCGTTTGTTCTCCGCTACTAGTGACTTTGGAGTGACTCTTTATTGCATGTTGAGGGATAGTTATATGATCCAATTATGTTATTATTGTTGAGAGAACTTGCATTAGTGAAAGTATGAACCCTAGGCCTTGTTTCAATGCATTGCAATACCGTTTGTGCTCACTTTTATCATTAGTTACCTTGCTGTTTTTATATTTTCAGATTACAAAAACCTTTATCTACCATCCATATTGCACTTGTATCACGATCTCTTCGCCGAACTAGTGCACCTATACAATTTACCATTGTATTGGGTGTGTTGGGGACACAAGAGACTCTTTGTTACTTGGTTGCAGGGTTGTTTGAGAGAGACCATCTTCATCCTATGTCTCCCACGGATTGATAAACCTTAGGTCATCCACTTGAGGGAAATTTGCTACTGTCCTACAAACCTCTGCACTTGGAGGCCCAACAACGTCTACAAGAAGAAGAAGGTTGTGTAGTAGACATCAACGGGCATGTACTACGCCCGCGCCTTCGAGTGTCTGATACGTTTCCAATGTATCTATAATTTTTTATTGTTCCATGCTATTATAATATCTGTTTTGGATGTTTAATGGGCTTTAATATACATTTTTATATTATTTGTGGGACTAACCTATTAACCAAACACCTAGTGCAAATTGTTGTTTTTTTTGCCTATTTCAGTGTTTCGCAGAAAAGGAATATCAAACGGAATCGAAACGGAACGAAACCTTCGCGAGGATCTTTTTTGGAACAGATGCAATCTAGGAGACTTGGAGTGGAAGTCAAGGAAGCAACGAGGCGGCCACGAGGCAGGCAGGCGCGCACCCTACCCTCATGGGCCCCTCGTAGCTCCACCGACCTACTTCTTTCGCCTATATATACTCTTATACCCTGAAACCATCCAGGGGGCCACGAAACCATTTTTCCACCGACGCAACCTTCTGTACCCATGAGATCCCATCTTGGGGCCTTTTCTGGCGATCTGCCGGAGGATAATGCGATCACGGAGGGCTTCTACATCAACACCATAGCCTCTCCAATGATGTGTGAGTAGTTTACCACAGACCTTCGGGTCCATAGTTATTAGCTAGATGGCTTCTTCTCTCTCTTTGGATCTCAATACAAAGTTCTCCTCGATGTTCTTGGAGATCTATTCGATGTAATTCTTTTTGCGGTGTGTCTGTCGAGATCCATTGAATTGTGGGTTTATGATCAAGATTATCTATGAACAATATTTGGTTCTTCTCTGAATTCTTATATGCATGATTTAATATCTTTCCAAGTCTCTTTGAATTATCGGTTTAGTTTGGCCTACTAGATTGATCTTTCTTGCAATGGGAGAAGTGCTTAGCTTTGGGTTCAATCTTGCGGTGCTCGATCCCAGTGACAGAAAGGGAACCGACACGTATTGTATTGTTGACATCGAGGATAAAAAGATGGGGTTTATATCATATTGCTTGAGTTTATCCCTCTACATCTTGTCATCTTGCCTAATGCGTTACTCTGTTCTTATGAACTTAATACTCTAGATGCATGCGGGATAGCGGTCGATGTGTGGAGTAATAGTAGTAGATGTAGAATCGTTTCGATCTACTTGTCACGGACGTGATGCCTATGTTCATGATCATGCCTAGATATTCTCATAACTATGCACTTTTCTATCAGTTGCTCGACAGTAATTTGTTCACCCACCGTAATATATGCTATCATGAGAGAAGCCACTAGTGAAACCTATGCCCCCCCGGTCTACTTTACAACATATAAGTTTCCAATCTACAATTCTAGTTTACTATTTATTTTGCAATCTTTACTTTTCCAATCTATACAACAAAAATACCAAAATATTTATCTTATTATCTTTATCAGATCTCACTTTTGCAAGTGGTCGTGAAGGGATTGACAACCCCTTTATCGCGTTGGTTGCAAGGTTCTTGATTGTTTGTGCGGGTACTAGGCGATTTACGTGTAGTCTCCTACTGGATTGATACCTTGGTTCTCAAAAACTGAGAGAAATACTTACGCTAATTTGCTGCATCACCCTTTCCTCTTCAAGGGAAAACCAACGCATGCTCAAGAGGTAGCAAGAAGGATTCCTGGCGCCGTTGCCGGGGAGATCTACGCCAAGTCAAGACACACCAAGTACCCATCACAAACTCTTATCCCTCGCATTACATTATTTGCCATTTGCCTCTCGTTTTCCTCTCCCCCACTTCACCTTTGCCGTTTTATTCGCCCCTTTTCCGTTCATCTCTTTTCGCTTGCTTCCTGTTTGCTTGTGTATTGGATTGATTGTTTGTCACGATGGCTCAAGATAATACTAAATTTTGTGACTTTTCCAATACCAACAATAATGATTTTGTTAGCACTCCGATTGCTCCTACTACCGATGCTGAACCTTGGGAAATTAATACCGCTTTGTTGAATCTTGTTATGAAAGATCAGTTTTCTGGCCTTCCTAGTGAAGATGCCGCTACCCATCTGAACAACTTCGTTGATTTGTGTGATATGCAAAAGAAGAAAGATGTGGATAATTATATTGTTAAATTGAAGCTATTTCCGTTTTCACTCAGAGATCATGCTAAAACTTGGTTTTCTTCTTTGCCTAAAAATAGTATTGATTCATGGAATAAGTGCAAATATGCTTTTATCTCTAAGTATTTTCCTCCCGCTAAGATCATCTCTCTTAGAAAGGATATTATGAATTTTAAGCAACTTGAGCATGAGCATGTTGCACAAGCTTGGGAGAGGATCTAATTAATGATACGTAATTACCCTACACATGGTTTGAATTTATGGACGATTATACAAAAAAATTATGCCGGACTGAATTTTGCTTCTAGAAATCTTTTAGATTCGGCCGCGGGAGGCACTTTTATGGAAATCACTTTAGGAGAAGCTACTAAACCCCTAGATAATATTATGGTTAATTATTCTCAATGGCACACCGAAAGATCCACTAGTAAAAAAGTTCATGCTATTGAAGAGATTAATGTTTTGAGTGGAAAGATGGATGAACTTATGAAATTGTTTGCTAATAAGAGTGTTTCTTCTGATCCTAATGATATTCCTTTGTCTACTTTGATTGAGAATAATAATGAATCTATGGATGTGAATTTTGTTGGTAGGAACAATTTTGGTAACAACGCGTATAGAGGAAACTTTAATTCTAGGCCGTTCCCTAGTAATTCCTCTAACAATTATGGTAATTCCTACAACAACTCTTATGGAAATTTAAATAAGATGCCCTCTGATTTTGAGACTAATGTTAAAGAGTTTATGATTGTGCAAAAGAATTTCAATGCTTTGCTTGAAGAAAAATTGCCTAAGATTGATGAGTTGGCTAGGAACGTGGATAGAATTTCTCTTGATGTTGATTCTTTGAAACTTAGATCTATTCCACCTAAGCACGATATCAATGAGTCTCTCAAATATATGAGAATTTCCATTGATGAGTGCAAAGAAAGAACCGCTAGGATGCGTGCTAAAAAAGATTGCTTTGTAAAAGCGTGTTCTTCTAGCTTTCAAGGTAATAATGATGAAGATCTAAAAGTAATTGATGTGTCCAATATTAAATCTTTGTTTTCCAATATTAATCTTGATAAAGATGGGACTGGAGATGAGTCAACTTTAGTTAAAAGGCGTCCCAATGATTCGGTGTTTCTAGATCTTGATGCAAAAATTGGTAAAAGTGGGATTGAAGAGGTCAAAACTTTAGATAGCAGTGAACCCACTATTTTGGATGTCAAAGAATTTAATTATGATAATTGTTCTTTGATAGATTGTATTTCCTTGTTGCAATCCATGTTAAATTCTTGTCATGCTTATGATCAAAATAAAGCTTTTACTAAACATATCGTTGATGCCTTAATGCAATCCTATGAAGAAAAGCTTGAATTAGAAGTTTCTATCCCTAGAAAACTTTATGATGAGTGGGAACTTACTATCAAAATTAAAATTAAAGGTCATGAATGCTATGCTTTGTGCGATTTGGGTGCTAGTGTTTCCACGATACCAAAAACTTTGTGTGATGTGTTAGGTTTCCGTGAATTTGATGATTGGTCTTTAAATTTGCATCTTGCGGACTCCACCATTAAGAAACCTATGGGAAGGATTAATGATGTTCTTATTGTTGCAAATAGGAATTATGTGCCCGTAGATTTCATTGTTCTTGATATAGATTGCAATCCTACATTTCGTATTATTCTTGGTAGACCTTTCGTTAGAACGATTGGTGCAACTATTGATATGAAAGAAGGAAATGTTAGATTCCAATTTCCGTTAAGGAAAGGCATGGAACACTTTCCTAGAAAGAAAATTAAATTACCTTATGAATCTATTATGCGAGCCACTTATGGATTGCATACCAAAGATGATAATACCTAGATCTAATTTTTTCTTTTATGCCTAGCTAGGGGCGTTAAACGATAGCACTTGTTGGGAGGCAACCCGAATTTATTTTTGTTTCTTGCTTTTTATTTCTGTTTAATAATAAATAATTCATCTAACTTCTGTTTAGATGTGTTTTTATGTTTTAATTAGTGTTTGTGCCAAGTAGAACAAATAGGATCTTCTTGGGTGATAGTTGTTTGATCTTGCTGAAAAAGACAGAAACTTTGCGCTCACGAAAATAATTGTTAAAATTCACCAGAACGTGATAAATTGCCGATTCTTTTTGCAGTAGATCAATATACAAATTATACAGGTTTTCCTAGTTTTTCAGAATTTTTTGAGTTCCAGAAGTATTCGAACAAATCAGATTCTACAGACTGTTCTGTTTTTGACAGATTCTGTTTTTCGTGTGTTGTTTGCTTATTTTGATGAATCTATGGCTAGTATCGGGGGGTATGAACCATAGAGAAGTTGGAATACTGTAGGTTTTAACACCAATATAAATAAAGAATGAGTTCATTACAATACCTTAAAGTGGTGATTTGTTTTCTTATACTAACGGAGCTCATGAGATTTTCTGTTGAGTTTTGTGTTGTGAAGTTTTCAAGTTTTGGGTAAAGATTTGATGGATTTTGGAATAAGGAGTGGCAAGAACCTAAGCTTGGGGATGCCCAAGGCACCCCAAGGTAAAATTCAAGGGCAACCAAAAGCCTAAGCTTGGGGATGCCCCGGAAGTCATCCCCTCTTTCGTCTTCGTCTATCAGTAACTTTACTTGAGCCTATATTTTTATTCACCACATGATATGTGTTTTGCTTGGAGCGTCTTGTATGATTTTAGCATTTGCTTTTTAGTTTACCACAATCATCCTTGCTGTACACACCTTTTGGAGAGGCACACATGAATCGGAATTTATTAGAATACTCTATGTGCTTCACTTATATCTTTTGAGCTAGATATTTTTTCTCTAGTTCTTCACTTATATATTTTAGAGCACGGCGGTGGTTTTATTTTATAGAAATTATTGATCTCTCATGCTTCACTTATATTATTTTGAGAGTCCTTTAGAACAGCATGGTAATTTTCTTTGGCTATAAAATTAGTCCTAATATGATAGGCATCCAAGATGGGTATAATAAAAACTTTCATAAAAAGTTCATTGAATACTATGAGAAGTTTGATACTTGATGATTGTTTTGAGATATGAAGATGGTAATATTAGAGTCATGCTAGTTGAGTAGTTGTGAATTTGAGAAATACTTGTGTTGAAGTTTGCAAGTCTCGTAGCATGCACATATGCTAACCGTTGTGTGACAAATTTGAAACATGAGGTGTTCTTTGATTGTCATCCTTATGAGTGGCGGTCGGGGACGAGCGATGGTCTTTTACTACCAATCTATACCCCTAGGAGCATGCGCGTAATGCTTAGTTTTTGATGACATGTAGATTTTTGCAATAAGTATGTGCGTTCTTTATGACTAATGTTGAGTCCATGGATTATACGCACTCTCACCTTTCCATCATTGCTAGCCTCTTCGGTACCGTGCATTGCCCTTTCTCACCTTGAGAGTTGGTGCAAACTTTGCCGGTGCATCCAAACCTCATGATACGATACGCTCTATCACACATAAACCTCCTTATATCTTCCTCAAAACAGCCACCATACCTACCTATTATAGCATTTCCATAGCCATTCCGAGATATATTGCCATGCAACTTTCCACCGTTTCATTTATTTTGACACGCTTCATCATTGTCATATTGCCTTGCATGATCATGTAGTTGACATCGTATTTGTGGCAAAGCCACCATGCATAATTTATCATACATGTCACTCTTGATTCGTTGCCCATCCCGGTACACCGCCGGAGGCACTCATATAGAGTCATATTTTGTTCTAGTATCGAGTTGTAATCATTGAGTTGTAAATAAATAGAAGTGTGATGATCATCATTAATAGAGCATTGTCCCAAATATAAAAAAGAGAAAGGCCAAATAAAAAAAAGGCCCCAAAAAAGAAATAAAAGGGACAATGCTACTATCCTTTTTTCCACACTTGTGCTTCAAAGTAGCACCATGATCTTTATGATAGAGAGTCTCTTATTTTTCCACTTTCATATACTAGTGGGAATTTTTCATTATAGAACTTGGCTTGTATATTCCAACAATGGGCTTCCTCAAATGCCCTAGGTCTTCGTGAGCAAGCAAGTTGGATGCACACCCACTTAGTTTCTTTTGTTGAGCTTTCATACATCTATTGCTCTAGTGCATCCGTTGCATGGCAATCCCTACTCCTTGCATTGACATCAATTGATGGGCATCTCCCTAGCCTGTTGATTAGCCGCGTCAATGTGAGACTTTCTCCTTTTTTGTCTTCTCCACACAACCCCCATCATTATATTCTATTCCACCCATAGTGCTATGTCCATGGCTCACGCTCATGTATTGCGTGAAAGTTGAAAAAGTTTTAGATTACAAAAGTATGAAACAATTGCTTGGCTTGTCATCGGGGTTGTGCATGATGAGAGCATTTTTGTGTGACGAAAATGAAGCATAGCCAAACTATATGATTTTGTAGGGATAAGCTTTCTTTGGCCATGTTATTTTGAGAAGACATAATTGCTTAGTTAGTATGCTTGAAGGATTATTATTTTTATGTCAATATTAAACTTTTATCTTGAATCTTTCCGATCTGAACATTCATGCCACAATAAAGAGAATTACTTTGAAAATTATGTTAGGTAGCATTCCACATCAAAAATTCTGTTTTTATCATTTACCTACTCGAGGACGAGCAGGAATTAAGCTTGGGGATGCTTGATACGTCTCCAACGTATCTATAATTTTTGATTGTTCCATGCTATTATATTATCTATTTTGGATGTTTAATGGGCTTTATTATGCACTTTTATATTATTTTTGGGACTAACCTATTAACTGAAGGCCCAGTGCAAATTGCTGTTTTTTTTCCTATTTCTGTGTTTCGCAGAAAAGGAATATCAAACGGAATCCAAATGGAATGAAACCTTCGCGAGGATCATTTTTGGAACAAACGCAATCCAGGAGACTTGGAGTGGACGTCAAGCAAGGAACAAGGCGACCACGAGGTAGGGATGCGCGCCCCCACCCTCGTGGCTCCCCTGACCGACTTCTTTCGCCTATATATACTCATATACCCCGAAAACATCCGAGAGCACCACAAAACCCTATTTCCACCGCCGCAACCTTCTGTACCCGTGAGATCCCATCTTGGGGCCTTTTCCGGCGCTCCACCGGAGGGGGAATCGATCACGGAGGGCTTCTACATCAACACCATAGCCTCTTCGATGATGTGTGAGTAGTTTACCACAGACCTTCGGGTCCATAGTTATTAGCTAGATGGCTTCTTCTCTCTCTTTGGATCTCAATACAAAGTTCCCCTCGATCTTCTTAGAGATCTATTCGATGTAATTCTTTTTGAGGTGTGTTTGTTGAGATCTTATGAATTGTGCGTTTATTATCAAGATTATCTATGAACAATATTTGAATCTCCTCTGAATTCTTTTATGTATGATTTGTTATCTTCGCAAGTCTCTTCGAATTATCAGTTTGGTTTGGCCTACTATATTGATCTTTCTTGCAATGGGAGAATTGCTTAGCTTTGGGTTCAATCTTGTGGTGTCCTTTCCCAGTGACAGCAGGGGAAGCAAGGCACGTATTGTATTGTTGCCATCGAGGATAAAAAGATGGGGTTTATATCATATCGCTTGAGTTTATCCCTCTACATCATGTCATCTTACCTAATGCGTTACTCTGTTCTTATGAACTTAATACTTTAGATGCATGCTGGATAGCGGTTGATGTGTGGAGTAATAGTAGTAGATGCAGAATCGTTTCGGTCTACTTGTCACAGACGTGATGCCTATATACATGATCATGCCTAGATATTCTCGTAACTATGCACTTTTCTATCAATTGCTCGACAGTAATTTGTTCACCCACCGTAGAATATGCTATCTTGAGAGAAGCCACTAGTGAAACCTATGGCCCCCGGGTCTATCTTCCATCATATTAATCTCCTGCCAACGTGATATTTCTGTCGCCGTTTATTTTGCAATTTTTACTTTTCTATCTATACAACAAAAATACCAAAAATATTTATCTTATTATCTTTATCATATCTCACTTTTGCAAGTGGCCGTGAAGGGACTGACAACCCCTTTATCGCGTTGGTTGCAAGGTTCTTGATTGTTTGTGCAGGTACGAGGGACTTGCGTGTAGTCTCCTACTGGATTGATACCTTGGTTCTCAAAAACTGAGGGAAATACTTAAGCTACTTTGCTGCATCACCCTTTCCTCTTCAAGGGAAAACCAACGCATGCTCTAGAGGCAGCAGTCACCATCGTCTTCAACGAGCTTCGGGCGCACCATCTTCGTCTTAAGCACTCGAAGTGCTCATTTGGGACGCCTTCAGTCACCTACCTCGGCCATGTCATCTCGGCCGAGGGGGTTGCTATGGACTCCGACAAGGTGGCGGCCGTCGCGGCCTGGCCGACACCGCACTCACCGCGGGCTCTTCGCGGCTTCCTGGGCCTCGCGGGGTACTACCGGAAATTTATCCGGGAGTTCGGCCTCATCGCGTCCCCACTCACGCGTCTGCTGCACCGCGACACCTTTGCCTGGGATACGGAGGCGACGACATCGTTTGAGGCCCTCAAGGGGGCCCTCGTGACGGGCCCCGTTCTTCAGATGCCTGACTTCGACCGCCCGTTCGTGGTGTGTTGGAAATATGCCCTAGAGGCAATAATAAAATGGTTATTATTATATTTCCTTGTTCATGATAATTGTCTATTGTTCATGCTATAATTGTGTTATCCGGAAATCGTAATACATGTGTGAATACATAGACCACAACATGTCCCTAGTGAGCCTCTAGTTGACTAGCTCATTGATCAATAGATGGTTACGATTTCCTAACCATGGACATAGGATGTCATTGATAACGGGATCACATCATTAGGATAATGATGTGATGGACAAGACCCAATCCTAAGCATAGCACAAGATCGTGTAGTTCGTCTGCTAAAGCTTTTCTAATGTCAAGTATCTTTTCCTTAGACCATGAGTTGTGCAACTCCCGGATACCGTAAGGGTACTTTGGGTGTGCCAAACGTCACAATGTAACTGGGTGGCTATAAAGGTACACTACAGGTATCCCCGAAAGTATCTGTTGGGTTGGCACGAATCGAGACTGGGATTTGTCACTCCGTATGATGGAGAGGTATCTCTGGGCCCACTCGGTAAGACATCATCGTAATGAGCTCAATGTGACTAAGGGGTTGGTCACAGGATGATGTGTTACAGAACGAGTAAAGAGACTTGCCGTAACGAGATTGAACAAGGTATCGATATACCGACGATCGAATCTCGGGCAAGTGCTATACCGGTAGACAAAGGGAATCGTATATGGGATTGATTGAATCCTTGACATCGTGGTTCATCCGATGAGATCATCGTGGAACATGTGGGAGCCAACATGGGTATCCAGATCCTGCTGTTGGTTATTGGCCGGAGAGATGTCTCGGTCATGTCTGCATAGTTCGCGAACCCGTAGGGTCTACACACTTAAGGTTCGGTGACGCTAGAGTTGTAATGGGAATTGTATGTGGTTACCGAAAGTTGTTCGGATTCCCGGATGAGATCCCGGACGTCATGAGGAGTTCCGGAATGGTCCGGAGGTGAAGATTTATATATAGGAAGTCCAGTTTCAGTCACCGGAAAGGTTTCGGGGTTTATCGGTATTGTACCGGGACCACCGAAGGGGTTCCGGGGGTCCACCGGGAGGGTCCACCTGCCCCGAAGGACCTAATGGGCTGTAGTTGGGTGGGAACCAGCCCCTTAGTGGGCTGGTGCGCCCCCCCAAGGGCCCAAGGCGCCTAGGGTTGGAAACCCTAAGGGGGCCGCTGCCCCCGAGGGGCCGCCGCCCCCCCCCCTAGATGGATCTAGGTTGCCGGCCCCCTCTCCCCTCCCCCTATAAATAGTGGGGGGGGAGGGCAACCACACCCCTTCTCCTGGCGCAGCCCTTCCCCCTTCCTACACTTTCTCCTCCTCCGTAGCGCTTAGCGAAGCTCTACCGGAGAACCACGAGCTCCACCGCCACCACGCCATCGTGCTGCCGGAGCTCTCCCTCAACTTCTCCTTCCCCCTTGCTGGATCAAGAAGGAGGAGGCGTCCCCGGGCTGTACGTGTGTTGAACGCGGAGGCGCCGTCGTTTGGCGCTTAGATCGGAATCAACCGCGATCTGATTCGCTACGAGTACGACTCCTTCATCCGCGTTCTTGTAACGCTTCCGCATCGCGATCTTCAAGGGTATGAAGATGCACTCCCCTCTCTCTCGTTGCTAGTCTCTCCATAGATTGATCTTGGTGATGCGTAGAATTTTTTTAATTTCTGCAACGATCCCCAACAGTGGCATCATGAGCCAGGTCTATCCGTAGTTTCTATGCACGAGTAGAACACAAGTTGTTGTGGGCGTTGATTTTGTTAATTTACTTGCCGTTACTAGTCTTATCTTGATTCGGCGGCATCGTGGGATGAAGCGGCCCAGACCGACCTTACACGTACGCTTACGTGAGACAGGTTCCACCGACTGACATGCACTAGTTGCATAAGGTGGCTAGCGGGTGTCTGTCTCTCCCACTTTAGTCGGATCGGATTCGATGAAAAGGGTCCTTATGAAGGGTAAATAGAAATTGGCATATCACGTTGTGGTTTTGGCGTAGGTAAGAAATGTTCTTGCTAGAAACCTATAGCAGCCACGTAAAATTTGCAACAACAATTAGAGGACGTCTAACTTGTTTTTGCAGCATATGCCGTGTGATATGATATGGCCAAAAGGATGTGATGAATGATATATGTGATGTATGAGATTGATGATGTTCTTGTAATAGGAATCACGACTTGCATGTCTATGAGTATGACAACCGGCAGGAGCCATAGGAGTTGTCTTAATTTATTGTATGACCTGCGTGTCAATGAAAACGCCATGTAATTACTTTACTTTATTGCTAACCGTTAGCCATAGTAGTAGAAGTAATAGTTGGCGAGACAACTTCATGAAGACATGATGATGGAGATCATGGTGTCATGCCGGTGACGATGATGATCATGGCGCCCCGAAGATGGAGATCAAAAGGAGCAAAAATGATATTGGCCATATCATGTCACTATTTGATTGCATGTGATGTTTATCATGTTTTACATCTTATTTGCTTAGAACGACGGTAGCTTAAATAAGATGATCCCTTGCAATAATTTCAAGAAAGTGTTCCCCCTAACTGTGCACCATTGCGAAGGTTCGTTGTTTCGAAGCACCACGTGATGATCGGGTGTGATAATTCTAACGTTCGAATACAATGGTTGTAAGCCAGATTTACACACGCAATACACTTAGGTTGACTTGACGAGCCTAGCATGTACAGACATGGCCTCGGAACACGGAAGACCGAAAGGTCGAACATGAGTCGTATAGAAGATACGATCAACATGAAGATGTTCACCGATGATGACTAGTTCGTCTCACGTGATGATCGGACACGGCCTAGTTGACTCAGATCATGTATCACTTAGATGACTAGAGGGATGTCAATCTGAGTGGGAGTTCATTAAATAATTTGATTAGATGAACTTAATTATCTTGAACATAGTCTAAAACTTTGCAATATGTCTTGTAGATCAAATGGCCCATGCTAATGTTGCCCTCAACTTCAACGCGTTCCTAGAGAAAACCAAGCTGAAAGACGATGGTAGCAACTACACGGACTGGGTCCGTAATCTAAGGATCATCCTCATAGCTGTGAAGAAAGCATATGCCCTTGAAGCACCGCTAGGTGATGCACCTGTTTTCCTAGCAACTCAAGACGTTATGAACGCCTGGCAGTCGCGTAGTGATGATTACTCCCTGGTTCAGTGCGACATGCTTTACAGCTTAGAACCGGGGCTCCAAAATCATTTTGAGCAACACGAAGCATATGCGATGTTCCAAGAGCTGAAAATGGTTTTCCAAGCTCATGCCCGAGTCGAGAGATATGAAGTCTCCGACAAGTTCTACAGTTGTAAGATGGAGGAGAATAGTTCTGTCAGCGAGCACATACTCAAAATGTCTGGGTTGCACAACTGCTTGTCTCAGCTGGGAGTCAATCTCCCGGATGACGCGGTCGTTGACAGAATCCTTCAGTTGCTCCCACCTAGCTACAAGAGCTTTGTGATGAACTTCAATATGCAGGGGATGGAAAAGACCATTCCTGAGGTATATTCAATGCTGAAATCAGCGGAGGTGGAGATCAAAAAGGAACATCAAGTGTTGATGGTGAATAAAACCACTAAGTTCAAGAAAGGCAAGGGTAAGAAGAACTTCAAGAAGGACGGCAAGGGAGTTGCCACGCCCGGTAAGCCAGTTGCCCGGAAGAAGCCAAAGAATGGACCCAAGCCTCAGACTGAGTGCTTTGATTGCAAGGGAAACGGTCACTGGAAGCGGAACTGCCCCAAGTACTTAGCGGATAAGAAGGCCGGCAATACCAAAGGTATATGTGATATACATGTTATTGATGTGTACCTAACCAGCGCTCGTAGTAGCTCCTGGGTATTTGATACCGGTGCGGTTGCTCATATTTGTAACTCAAAACAGGAGTTGCGGAATAAGCGGAGACTGGCGAAGGACGAGGTGACGATGCGCGTCGGGAATGGTTCCAAGGTCGATGTGATCGCCGTTGGCACGCTACCTCTACATTTACCTACGGGATTAGTTTTAAACCTCAATAATTGTTATTTAGTACCAGCTTTGAGCATGAACATTGTATCTGGATCTCGTTTAATGCGAGATGGCTACTCATTTAAATCTGTTAATAATGGTTGTTCTATTTATATGAGAGATATGTTTTATGGTCATGCCCCGCTGGTTAATGGTTTATTCTTATTGAATCTCGAACGTGATGTTACACATATTCATAGTGTGAATGCCAAAAGATGTAAGGTTGATAATGATAGTCCCACATACTTGTGGCACTGCCACCTTGGTCACATTGGTGTCAAACGCATGAAGAAACTCCATGCAGATGGACTTTTGGAGTCTCTTGATTATGAATCATTTGACACATGCGAACCATGCCTCATGGGCAAAATGACCAAGACTCAGTTCTCCGGAACAATGGAGCGAGCAACCAACTTATTGGAAATCATACATACTGATGTGTGCGGTCCAATGAGTGTTGAGGCTCGTGGAGGTTATCGTTATGTCCTCACCCTCACTGATGACTTAAGTAGATATGGGTATGTCTACTTGATGAAACACAAGTCTGAGACCTTTGAAAAGTTCAAGGAATTTCAGAGTGAGGTTGAGAATCAACGTGACAAGAAAATAAAGTTCTTACGATCAGATCGTGGAGGGGAATATTTGAGTCACGAATTTGGCACACACTTAAGGAAATGTGGAATTGTTTCACAACTCACGCCGCCTGGAACACCTCAGCGTAATGGTGTGTCCGAACATCGTAATTGCACTCTATTGGATATGGTGCGATCTATGATGTCTCTTACCGATCTAGCGCTATCATTTTGGGGTTATGCTATAGAGACTGTCGCATTCACTTTAAATAGGGCTCCGTCGAAATCCGTTGAGACGACACCGTATGAATTGTGGTTTGGGAAGAAACCTAAGCTGTCGTTTCTGAATGTTCGGGGATGCGATGCTTATGTCAAGAAACTTCAACCTGAAAAGCTCGAACCCAAATCGGAAAAATGCGTCTTCATAGGATACCCTAAGGAAACTATTGGGTATACCTTCTACCTCAGATCCGAAGGCAAAATCTTTGTTTCCAAGAATGGATCCTTTCTAGAGAAAGAGTTTCTCTCGAAAGAAGTAAGTGGGAGGAAAGTAGAACTTGATGAAGTATTGCCTCTTGAACCGGAGAGTAGCGCAGCTCAAGAAAATGTTTCTGTGGTGCCTGCACCGACTAGAGAGGAAGTTAATGATGATGATGATCATGAAACTTCAGATCAAGTTGCTACTGAACTTCGTAGGTCCACAAGGACACGTTCCGCACTAGAGTGGTACGGCAACCCTGTCCTGGAAATCATGTTGTTAGACAATGGTGAACCTTCGAAATGAAGAAGCGATGGCGGGCCCGGATTCCAACAAATGGCTTGAAGCCATGAAATCCGAGATAGGATCCATGTATGAAAACGAAGTATGGACTTTGATTGACTTGCCCGATGATCGGCGAGCCATAGAAAATAAATGGATCTTTAAGAAGAAGACAGACGCGGATGGTAATGTGACCATCTATAAGGCTTGGCTTGTCGCTAAGGGTTATCAACAAGTTCAAGGGGTTGACTACGATGAGACTTTCTCACCCGTAGCGAAGCTGAAGTCCGTCCGAATCATGTTAGCAATTGCCGCGTTCTATGATTATGAGATATGGCAAATGGACGTCAAAACGGCATTCCTTAATGGTTTCCTTAAGGAAGAATTTATATGATGCAGCCAGAAGGTTTTGTCGATCCTAAGAATGCTGACAAGGTGTGCAAGCTCCAACGCTCAATCTATGGGCTGGTGCAAGCATCTCGGAGTTGGAACATTCGCTTTGATGAGATGATCAAAGCGTTTGGGTTTACGCAGATTTATGGAGAAGCCTGTGTTTACAAGAAAGTGAGTGGGAGCTCTGTAGCATTTCTCATATTATATGTGGATGACATACTATTGATGGGAAATGATATAGAACTCTTGGAAAGCATAAAGGCCTACTTGAATAAGTGTTTTTCAATGAAGGACCTTGGAGAAGCTGCTTACATATTATGCATCATGATCTATAGAGATAGATCGAGACGCCTCATTGGTCTTTCACAAAGCATGTACCTTGACAAGATATTGAAGAAGTTCAATATGGATTAGCCCAAGAAGGAGTTCTTGCCTGTATTGCAAGGTGTGAGATTGAGCACGGCTCAATGCCCGACCACAGCAGAAGATAGAGAAAAGATGAGTGTCATCCTCTATGCCTCGGCCATAGGGTCTATTATGTATGCCATGCTGTGTACCAGACCTGATGTAAACCTTGCCATAAGTTTGGTAGGAAGGTACTAAAGTAATCCCGGCATGGAACACTGGACAGCAGTCAAGAATATCCTGAAGTACCTGAAAAGGACTAAGGATATGTTTCTCGTTTATGGAGGTGACGAAGAGCTCGTCGTAAAGGGTTACGTCGATGCTAGTTTCGGCACAGATCTGGATGACTCCAAGTCACAAACCGGATACGTGTATATTTTGAATGGTGGGGCAGTCAGCTGGTGCAGTTGCAAGCAAAGCGTCATGGCGGGATCTACATGTGAAGCGGAGTACATGGCAGCCTCGGAGGCAGCACATGAAGCAATCTGGATGAAGGAGTTCATTACCGACCTAGGAGTTATTCCCAATGCGTCGGGCCCGATGACTCTCTTCTGTGACAACACTGGAGCTATTGCCCTTGCCAAGGAGCCCAGGTTTCACAAGAAGACCAGGCATATCAAGCGTCGCTTCAACTCCATTCGTGAAAATGTTCAAGATGGAGACATAGAGATTTGTAAAGTGCATACGGACCTGAATGTCGCAGATCCGTTGACTAAACCTCTTCCACGTGCAAAGCATGATCAACACCAGAACTCTATGGGTGTTCGATTCATCACAATGTAACTAGGTTATTGACTCTAGTGCAAGTGGGAGACTGTTGGAAATATGCCCTAGAGGCAATAATAAAATGGTTATTATTATATTTCCTTGTTCATGATAATTGTCTATTGTTCATGCTATAATTGTGTTATCCGGAAATCGTAATACATGTGTGAATACATAGACCACAACATGTCCCTAGTGAGCCTCTAGTTGACTAGCTCGTTGATCAATAGATGGTTACGGTTTCCTAACCATGGACATAGGATGTCATTGATAACGGGATCACATCATTAGGAGAATGATGTGATAGACAAGACCCAATCCTAAGCATAGCATACGATCGTGTAGTTCGTTTGCTAAAGCTTTTCTAATGTCAAGTATCTTTTCCTTAGACCATGAGATTGTGCAACTCCCGGATACCGTAGGAGTACTTTGGGTGTGCCAAATGTCACAACGTAACTGGGTGGCTATAAAGGTACACTACGGGTATCCCCGAAAGTATCTGTTGGGTTGGCACAAATCGAGACTGGGATTTGTCACTCCGTATGACGGAGAGTATCTCTGGGCCCACTCGGTAAGACATCATCGTAATGAGCTCAATGTGACTAAGGGGTTGGTCACGGGATGATGTGTTACGGAACGAGTAAAGAGACTTGCCGTAACGAGATTGAACAAGGTATCGGTATACCGACGATCGAATCTCGGGCAAGTGCTATACCGGTAGACAAAGGGAATCGTATACGGGATTGATTGAATCCTTGACATCGTGGTTCATCCGATGAGATCATCGTGGAACATGTGGGAGCCAACATGGGTATCCAGATCCCGCTGTTGGTTATTGGCCGGAGAGATGTCTCGGTCATGTCTGCATAGTTCGCGAACCCGTAGGGTCTACACACTTAAGGTTCGGTGACGCTAGAGTTGTAATGGGAATTGTATTTGGTTACCGAAAGTTGTTCGGATTCCCGGATGAGATCCCGGACGTCACGAGGAGTTCCGAATGGTCCGGAGGTGAAGATTTAAATATGGGAAGTCCAGTTTCAGTCACCGGAAAGGTTTCGGGGTTTATCGGTATTGTACCGGGACCACCGAAGGGGTTCCGGGGGTCCATCGGGAGGGTCCACCTGCCCCGAAGGACCTAATGGGTTGTAGCTGGGTTGGAACCAGCCCCTTAGTGGGCTGGTGCGCCCCCCCAAGGGCCCAAGGCGCCGAGGGTTGGAAACCCTAGGGGCCGCTGCCCCCCCCCCCCCCGAGGGCGGGCGCCCCCCTAGTTGGAAACCCTAAGGGGGCCGCTGCCCCCCGAGGGGCCGCCGCCCCCCTCTAGATGGATCTAGGGGGTCGGCCCCCTCTCCCCTTCCCCCTATAAATAGTGGGGGGGGGGGGATGGGAGGGCAACCGCACCCCTTCTCCTGGCGTAGCCCTTCCCCCTTCCTACACCTTCTCCTCCTCCGTAGCGCTTAGCAAAGCTCTGCCGGAGAACCATGAGCTCCACCGCCACCACGCCGTCGTGCTGCTGGAGCTCTCCCTCAACTTCTCCTTCCCCCTTGCTGGATCAAGAAGGAGGAGAAGTCCCCGGGATGTACGTGTGTTGAACGCAGAGGCGCCATCGTTCGACGCTTAGATCGGAATCAACCGCGATCTGAATCGCTACGAGTACGACTCCTTCATCTGCGTTCTTGTAACGCTTTCGCATCATGATCTTCAAGGGTATGAAGATGCACTCCCCTCTCTCTCATTGCTAGTCTCTCCATAGATTGATCTTGGTGATGCGTAGAAATTTTTTAATTTCTGCAGCGATCCCCAACATGGTGGACTGCGACGCCTCCGGTGCGGGGTTCGGCGCCATCCTTCATCATGGCGATGGACCTCTCGCCTTCTTCAGCAGGCCCTTTGTCGCGTGCCATCTTAAGCTCGTGGCTTGTGAGCGGGAGCTCATTGGCTTGGTGCAGCCTGTGCACCATTGGCGGCCTTATCTTTGGGGCCGCTCGTTCCGGATTCACAGGGATCAGTACAGCCTCAAGTTCTTATTGGACCAGAGGCTGTCTACCGTGCCGCAACATAAGTGGATCTGCAAGCTCTTTGGCTTTGACTTCACCGTCGAGTATCGTCTGGGTCGCCTTAACACTGTGGCCGACGGCTTGTCTCGCCGCGACGCGGACCACGACACCACCACCGGTGACTCCGAGGGGGCGGTGCTATGCATCCTCACGGGGACCTCTTTAGCTTTCTTCGCCGACATCCGTCGGGCCACCGCGGCCGTGCCGAACGCTCTGCTCCTTCAGCAGAGGCTTGCTGCGGGCGACCTGGAGGAGCCATGGCGCCTTGTCGATGGCCTGCTCCTGCATGGGTGCCGTATCTTCATGCCGGCGCACGACGACCTCCGTCATCAGGTTCTGCTGCTGGCCCACTCGGCCGGCCATGAGGGTGTGCAGAAAACCCTACATCGTCTCCACGCCGACTTCTATATCCCCTGTGATCGGGCCCTGGTCCGGGACTGGGTGCGATCTTGTGTGACGTGCCAGTGCAACAAGACGGAGACATTACGGCCGGCTGGTCTACTACAGCCCTTGGAGGTGCCGTCTCAGGTTTGGGCGGATCTCTCCATGGACTTCATCGAGGGCCTCCCCAAGGTGGGCGGCAAGTCCATCATCCTCACGGTGGTCGACCATTTCTCCAAGTATGCTCACTTCATTGCGCTCGGCCATCCATACACTGCCGCGTCCGTGGCCCGTGCCTTCTTCGACGGCATCGTCCACCTCCACGGGTTTCCCGTTGAGATCATCAGCGATCGGGACCCGGTGCTCACAGGGCATGTCTGGCGCGATCTCTTCCGGTTGGCGGGCGTGAAGCTCTGCCTGAGCACGGCTTTCCATCCTCAGATGGACGGCCAATCCGAGGTCATCAACAAGGTGATTGCCATGTATTTGCGTTGTGTCACAGGTGATCGTCCTCGCACTTGGGTGGATTGGCTCGCGTGGGCGGAATACTGCTACAACACTTCCTATCACTCTGCCCGGTGCGTCACGCCATTTGAGGTGGTCTACGGCCGACCCCCTCCGCCCATCCTGCCGGTTGACCCGACGACGGAGAGGAAAACGAGAGGCAAATGGCAAATAATGTAAGTTGCGAGGAGATGAGATTTGTGATTAGGAACCTGGTATATGTTGAAGATACTCCCCGTCAACGGTGCCAGAAATTCCTTTTGATAAGGCTTGAAGCTACGTCGGTATTTCCCCAAAGAGGAAGGGATGATGCACCACAGCGGCGGTAGGTATTTCCCTCAGTTATGAGACCAATGATCTACTTTTCCTTTGCTTTTATTTTCAGATCTATTAAACCAAAAATATAAAAATACCTTTATCGAACCAGTAGGAGAACCAAGCAACACGACGTAAACAGCCCCTGCACACAAATAACAAATACTCGCAACCCGATGTGTAAAAAGGTTTGTCAATCCCTTTTGGGTACGACGCCCAAGATAGGCAAAAACGGACGTGAATATATTGTAGTAGATTGATAGGTCGAACGCCAAATAAAATAAATAAGAATAAATTGCAGCGCAAAGGCAAATATATGAGAAAGAGACCCGGGGGCCGTAGGTTTCACTAGTGGCTTCTCTCAAGAAAAATAGCAAACGATGGGTAAAAAAATTACTGTTGGGAAATTGATAGAACTTCAAATAATCATGACGATATCCAGGCAATGATCATTATATAGGCATCACGTCCAAGATTAGTAGACTGACTCCTGCCTGCAACTACTACTATTACTCCACACATCGACCGCTATCCAGCATGCATGCATCTAGTATATTAAGTTAATGGGGAAACAGAGTAATGCAATAAGAACGATGATATGATGTAGACAAGATCTATCTATGTAGAGATAGACCCCATCGTTTTATCCTTAGTAGCAATGATACATACGTGTCGGTTCCTCTTCTGTCACTAGGATCAAGCACCGTAAGATCGAACCCACTACAAAGCACATCCTCCCATTACAAGATAAATAGATCAAGTTGGCCAAACAAAACCCAAATATCGGAGAAGAAATACGAGGCTATAAGCAATCAAGCATATAAGAGATCAAAGAAACTCAAATAACTTTCATGGATATAAAAAGATAGATCTGATCATAAACTCAAAGTTCATCCGATCCCAACAAACACACTGCAAAAAGAGTTACATCATATGGATCTCCAAGAGAACGTTGTATTGAGAATCAAACGAGAGAGAGGAAGCCATCTAGCTACTAACTACGGACCCGTAGGTCTACAAAGAACTACTCACGCATCATCGGAGAGGCACCAATGGAAGTGGTGAACCCCTCCGTGATGGTGTCTAGATTGAATCTGGTGGTTCTGGACTCTGCGGCGGCTGGAATTGATTTTCGTCGACTCCCCTAGGGTTTCTGGAATATTGGGGAATTTATAGAGCAAAGAGGCGGTCCGGGGGGCACCCGAGGTGGGCACAACCCACCAGGGCGCGCCTGGGCCTCCTGGCGCGCCCTGGTGGGTTGTGCTCCCCTCCGAGGACCCCCAGGCGCTGCCTTGGCCCATTGGGTGTCTTCTGGTCCATAAAAAATCTCTGTGAAGTTTCGTTGCATTTAGACTCCGTTTGGTATTGATTTCCTGCGATGTAAAAAACTTGCAGAAAACAACAACTGGCACTTGGCACTATGTCAATAGGTTAGTACCAAAAAACGATATAAAATGACTATAAAATGATTATAGAACATCCAAGATTGATAATATAACAGCATGGAACAATAAAAAATTATAGATACGTTGGAGACGTATCAGCATCCCCAAGCTTAATTCCTGCTCGTCCTCGAGTAGGTAAGTGATAAAAACAGAATTTTGGATGTGGAATGCTGCCTAACATGTCATATCATATTCTTTTCTTTATAGCATGGACATTTTGGACTTTTATATTGTTCAAAGCAATAGTCTAATTTTGACATGTTAACTTAAATACTCAAGCATATCAACAAGCAACCATGTCTTTCAAAATACCAACGCTCAAATAAGCTATCCCTAGCCCATCATGCTCAATCATTGACCCATTCATGAAACACACTCGCATATTAACTACACCCAATGCTCAAGTACGATCATAGTGACTCCTAGTTGGTGCTTTTATAAGAGAAGATGGAGACTCAAATTCAAAAATAAAAATTGCATAAACTAAAAGAAAGGCCTTCGCAGAGGGGAGTAGGGATTTGTAGAGGTGCCAGAGCTCAAAGCGAAAACCTTAGAGATAAAAACATTTTGGGAGGTGTGTCCTTGCCACCAACGAAAATGACTTAGAGTTACCAACACTTTCCATGCTAGATATATCATAGGCGGTTCCCAAACAGAAAATATAGTTTATTCCTTTTTCCACCATACTTTCACTTTCCATGGCTAGCCGAATCCACGGTTGCCTTCCATACCAACACTTTACAAGGAATTTATTATTTGACAACATAAAATAAATTCATTTTTTCATTTCGGGATTGGGCATCCCTAATAACTTTGCCTTACTCTCGTGCAATGACAAGTGAATAAACACTCATCGTGAGAATAACACATCTAGCATGGAAAATATTAGCCACCCCTCACCGCTCCGTGAGCGGTACGAACACACAAAAGAGAAGTTTATTTTGAAAATTAGAGATGGCACATACAAATTTGCTTAGAACGGCAAAATAATACCGCATATAGGTAGATATAGTGGACTCATGTGGCAAAACTGGTTTAAAGGTTTTTGGAGGCACAAGTAGTGATCATACTTAGTGCAAAATGAAGGCTAGCAAAAGATTGAGAAGCGACCAACCAAGAAACGAATAATCTGATAAGCGAGCATTAAGCATAATTAACACCGAATAATGGACCACAACTAGGATATAATTTCATTGCATAATTATTGACTTTCGTGCTTGCATAGGGAATCACAAACCTTAACACCAATATTCTTACTAAAGCATAATTACTCATCAACATGACTCACATATCACATCATCATATCTCAAAACTATTACTAAGAATCAAGTTTATTTTGTCCAATGATCTTCATGAAAGTTTTTATTATATCCTTCTTGGATATCTATCACTTTGGAACTAATTTTCATATGTTGCTTTTGATAAGCTCAAACAAATATAAGTGAAGATCATGAGCATAATATTTCTTTCTCTCAAATTAATTTAAGTGAAGCAAGAGAGAATTTCTTGAAATTTTTACTAACTCTCAAATATATCTAAGTGAAGCAAGAGAGCATTTGTTCAAAAATACTAAAGCACACCTTGCTCAAAAAGATATAAGTGAAGCACTAGAGCAAGTCAATAGCTCATAAAAATTTAAGTGAAGCATAGAGAGCAATTCTAACAAGTCATGACATAATTTTTGCTCTCTCAAATAGGTGTGTCCAGCAAGGAATCAAGACTTAAAAACAAAATAAAACAAGCAAAGACTCATATCATACAAGACGCTCCAAGCAAAACACATAGTATGTGACGAATAAAAATATAGCTTCGAGTAAAATACCGATGGTCGTTAGAAGAAAGAGGGGATGCTACTCGTGGCATCCCCAAGCTTAGTTGCTTGCTCTCTTTTGGATAATAGCTTGGGATGCCGGGGCATCCCCAAGCTTAGGCTCTTCTTACTTCTTATTCCTTCATCCATCGTAAGCTAACCCAAAACTTGAAAACTTCACTCACACAAAACTGAACAAAACCTTCGTGAGATCCGTTAGTATAAGAAAGCAGATCACTACTATAAGTATTGTAGCAAACCAATTCATATTTTGTTCTTGCATTATATCTACTGTATTCCAACTTTTCTATGGCAAAAACTCATCAAAGAAAACCATAGAGCCATGAAAACAAGCACACAACACAAAGAAAACAAAATCTGTCAAAAACAGAACAGTCTGTAGCAATCTGGATATTTCAAATACTTCTGAAACTCCAAAAATTCTGAAAACTTAGGACGACCTGAGAAATTTGTATATTAATCTTCTGCAAAAAGAATTGGTATATTATAACGTTCTGGTAAAAAATGAGGATTGTTTTCGTGAGTGCAAAAGTTTCTGTTTTTTTAGCAAGATCAAACAACTATCACCCAAGAAGATCCTAAAGGCTTTACTTGGCACAAACACTAATTAAAACACAAAAAACACAATCATAACAGTAGATTAATTGTGCAAACACTCAAGATTAGAAAGAAAAAAATCAAAAATAAATTTTATTCATTGGGTTGCCTCCCAACAAGCGCTATAGTTTTACGCCCTTAGCTAGGCATAAAGCAAGGATATAAGTTTTTTCATCTTTGTTTCGAGATCCATAAGATGCCCTCATTATTGATTCATATGGTGGCCTAATTCTTATTCTAGGGAAGTGGTCCATACCCTTCCTCAAAGGAAATTGGAACTTAATATTGCCTTCTCTCATATCAATCACGACACCGATAGTGCGTAAAAACGGTCTACCAAGAATAATTGGACAAGACGGATTGCAATCAATATCAAGAACAATAAAATATATGGGAAAATAATTCCTATTTGCAAGAATAAGAAAATCATTAATTCTTCCCATAGGCCTTTTAATAGTAGAATCCGCCAAGTGCAAATTTAAGGAGCATTCTTCAATATCGGTAAGACCAAGCACATCACATAAAGATTTCGGAATTGTAGAAACACTAGCACCCAAGTCACACAAAGCAAAACACTCATAATTTTTAATCTTGATTTGATAGTAGGTTCCCATTCATCATGTAATTTTCTAGGAATTGAAACTTCTAGTTCCAACTTTTCTTCTAAAGCTTTCATCATAACATCAACAATATGTTTAGTAAAAGCTTTATTTTGTTCATAAGCATGGGGTGAATTTATCATGGATTGCAACAAACAAAATACAATAAATCAAAGAGAAACTATCATAATTAAAGTCTTTGTAATCCAAAAGAGTGGGCACATCACTAGTTAAAGTTTTGACCTCTTCAAACCCACTTTCATCAATTTTCTCAATAAGGTTTTCACCCTCTGAATTATCGGGACGCCTTCTAACTAAAGTTGACTCTTCTCCAGTCCATTTTTCACCAATCTTAATTTTACTAAACAAGGAATCAATATAAGAAACACCAATCATTTTAAGACCTTCAACATTTTTATGAAAGCAATCACTAGAAAACGCTTTTTCTATAAATTCTCTTTTAGCTCTAAGCATAGCAGTTCTTTTCTTACTTTAACCCATAGAAACATAAAGAGCTTTAATTGATTCCTCAACTTTAGGCACAAAAATTTTCATCTTGAGATTTTCTACATCATTAGCAATTTTATCAACACTTCTAGACAAAACATCAATCTTATTCAACTTTTCTTCTATGGTAGTGTTGAAAACTTTTTGCGTGTTGATAAATTCTTTAATATTATTCTCAAGATTAGAGGTGTTCCTATTATTATTATAAGAAGGATTTCCATAGAAATTACCATAATTATTAGAGGAATTACTAGGAAAAGGCCTAGGATTAAAATTACCTCTATAAGCATTGTTGTTGAAATTATTTCGAGAGATAAAATTCACATCTACGGCATCACTACTTTGCTCAATCGAAGTAGACAAAGGCATATCATTAAAATCAATAGGAGCACTTTTACTAGCAACCAATTTCATAAGAGCATCAACTTTTTCACTCAAAGAAGAAACTTCTTCAACCGAATTAATTTTTTTACTAGTAGGAGCTCTTTCGGTATGCCACTACGAATAATTTGCCATAATATTATCAAGAAATTTGGTAGCTTCACCCAAAGTAATTTCCATAATAGTACCACCCGCGGCAGAATCTAAAAGATTACGAGAAACAAAATTCAACCCCGCATAAAATTTGTGTATGATCATCCAAAGATTTAACCCATGAGTCGGGCAATTCCTTAGCATCATTTTCATCCTTTCCCAAGATTGCGCAACATGCTCATGTTCAAGTTGCTTGAAATTCATGATCTGGGTTTTAAGGGAAATATTTTTTGCGGGCAGAAAATACTTAGTGATAAAAGCCTCTTTGCACTTATTCCAAGAATCGATACTATTGCGAGGCAAATAAGAAAACCAAATTTTTGCAGAATCATGCAAAGAAAACAGAAATAATTTCATCTTCACAACATCATTGTCCACATCTTTTTTCTTTTGCATATCACATAATTGCACAAAGGTATTAAGATGGGACGCGGCATCCTCATTAGGAGTACCGGAAAATTGATCTTTCATAACAAGAATCAGCAAAGCAGTATTAATTGATGGGGAACGTAGCATGCAATTTCAAAAAAAAATCCTACGCTCACGCAAGATCTATCTAGGAGATGCATAGCAATGAGAGGGGGAGAGCATCTTCATACCCTTGAAGATTGCAAAGCGGAAGCGTTTATCAACGTGGTTGATGTAGTCGTACACCTTCACGACCCGTCCCGATCAAGTACCGAACGTACGGCACCTCCGCGTTTAGCACACGTTCAGCTCGATGACGTCCTGTCCTTCTTGATCCAGCAAGACGGGCGAAGTAGTACATGAGTTCCGGCAGCACGACGGCGTGGTGACGGTGTTGGTGAAGAACAATCTCCGCAGGGCTTCGCCAAGCACAACGGAAACTATGACGGAGGATAAACTAGAGGGGACGGGGTTGCCGGCACACGGCTTGGTGATTCTTGATGTGTTCCAGGTGCTAGCTTTGCCCCTCTATTTATATGTTGAGCCCTGGGGTCGAAACTTGTAGTAAAAGCCTCCTCAAAGTCGGTTTTGCCCGTAAGGAAGAGTCCTTCTCAGACTTCGAGGACCAGACGCCACGGTCCTTGGCGTCTGGCCCAGGGCCAGACGCCAGGGTCTCCGGCGTTTGGCCCCCTGGCCTTCGCAAAACTCCTTTTGCATTGACCTAAAGCCCCATGGGCTTCACCCCTTGGCCAAACCATATCATCCTATATATAAATCTTTACCTCCGGACCATTTAGGAGCTCCTCGTCATGTCCGCGATCTCATCCAAGACTCCAAACAACATTAGTCACCAACATACATAACTCATATAGTACTATATCGTGAACGAACGTTAAGCGTGTGGACCCTACGGGTTCGAGAACTATGTAGAAAAGACTGAGACACCTCTCTGGTCAATAACCAATAGCGGAACCTGGATGCCCATATTGGCTCCTACATATTCTACGAAGATCTTTATCGGTCGAACCTTATGACAACATATGAATTCCCTTTGTCTATCGGTATGCTACTTGCCCGAGATTCGGTCGTCGGTATCTACATACCTAGTTCAATCTCGTTACCGGCAAGTCTCTTTACTCGTTCCGTAATACATCATCCCACAACTAACTCATTACTCACATTGCTTGCAAGGCTTATTATGATGTGCATTACCGAGAGGGCCCAGAGATACCTCTCTGATACTCCGAGTGACAAATCCTAATCTTGATCTATGCCAACCCAACAAACACCTTTGGAGACACCTGTAGAGCATCTTTATAATCACCCAGTTACGTTGTGACGTTTGATAGCACACAAGGTGTTCCTCCAGTATTCGGGAGTTGCATAATCTCATAGTCAAAGGAATATGTATAAGTCATGAAGAAAGCAATAGCAATAAAACTGAACGATCAACATGCTAAGCTAACAGATGGGACTTGTCCATCACATCATTCTGCTAATGATGTGATCCCGTTCATCAAATGACAACACATATCTATGGTTAGAAAACTTAACCATCTTTGATTAACGAGTTAGTCTAGTAGAGGCTTACTAGGGACACAGTGTTTTATCTATGTATCCACACATGTATCAAGTTTCCGGTTAATACAATTCTAGCATGAATAATAAACATTTATCATGATATAAGGAAATATAAAATAACAACTTTATTATTGCCTCTAGGGCATATTTCCTTCAGTCTCCCACTTGCTCTAGAGTCAATAATCTAGTTCACATCGCTATGTGATTTAACACCAATAGTTCACATCTTTATGGGATTAACACCCGTAGTTCACATCTCCATTGTGACCAACAATCAAAGGGTTTACTAGAGTCAATAATCTAGTTCACATCGCTATGTGATCGACACCCAAAGATTACTAAGGTGTGATCATGTTTTGCTTGTGAGAGAAGTTTCAGTCAACGGGTCTGCCACATTCAGATCCTTATGTATTTTGCAAATTTCTATGTCTACAATGCTCTGCATGGAGCTACTCTAGCTAATTGCTCCCACGTTCAATACGTATCTAGATTGAGACTTAGAGTCATCTAGATCAGTGTCAAAGCTTGCATCGACGTAACTCTTTACAACGAACTCTTTATCACCTCCATAACCGAGAAACATTTCCTTAGTCCTCTTAGGTAGCTAAGGATAATTATGACCGTTGTTCAGTGATCTACTCCTGGATCACTACTGTACCCCCTTGCCAAACTCATGGTAAGGTACACAATATGTTTGGTACACAGCATGGCATACTTTATAGAACCTATGGCTGAGGCAGTGGGAATGACTTTCATTCTCTCTCTATCTTTTGCCGTGGTCAGGATTTGAGTCTTACTCAACTTCACACCTTACAACACAGGCAAGAACCATTTCTTTAACTAATTCATTTTGAACTTCTTCAAAATCTTGTCAAGGTATGTGCTTTTGAAAGTCCTATTAAACGTCTCAATCTATCTCTATAGATCTTGATGCCCAAAATATAAGTAGCTTCACCGAGGTCTTTTATTGAAAAACTCTTATTCAAGTATCCTTTTATGCTATCCAGAAATTCTACATCGTTTCCAATCAACAATATGTCATCCACATATAATATTACAAATGCTACAGAGCTCCACTCACTTTCATGTAAATACAGGCTTCACCATAAGTCTGTATAAAACCATATGCTTTGATCACCACATCAAAGCGTATATTCCAACTCCGAGATGCTTGCACCAGTCCATAGATGGATGGCTGGAGTTTGCACACTTTGTTAGCACCTTTAGGATCAACAAAACCTTCTGGTTGCGTCATATACAACTCTTCTTTGAGACATCCATTAAGGAATGCAGTTTAGACATCCATTTGCCAGATTTCATAAAATGCGGCAATTGCTAACATGATTCGGACAGACTTAAGCATCGGTACGGGTGGGAAAGTCTCGTCGTAGTCAACCCCTTGAACTTGTCGAAAAACCTTTTTGCAACAAGTCGAGATTTGTAGATAGTAACCCTACCATCAGCGTTCGTCTCCCTCTTGAAGATCCATTTATTCTCAGTGGTTTGCCGATCATCGAGCAAGTCCGCCAAAGTCCACACTTTGTTCTCATACATGGATCCTATCTCAGATTTCATGGCCTCAAGCCATTTATTGGAATCTAGGCTCATCATCGCTTCCTCGTAGTTCATAGGTTTGTCATGGTCTAGTAACATCACTTCTAGAACATGATTATTGTACCACTCTGGTGCGGACCGTGCTCGGGTTGACCTACGAGGTTCGGCAGTAACTTGATCTGAAGTTTTCATGATCATTATCATTAGCTTCCTCTCTAGTTGGTGTAGGCATCATTGGAGCTGATTTCTGTGATGAACTACTTTCCAATTCAAGAGAATGTACAATTACCTCATCAAGTTCTACTTTCCTCCCACTCACTTCTTTTGAGAGAAACTCCTTCTCTAGAAAGGGTCCATTCTTGTCTTCGGATCTGTGATAGAAGGTATACCCAACAGTTTTTTGGGTATCCTATGAAGACGCACTTCTCTGATTTGGGTTCGAGCTTATCAGGCTGAAGTTTTTTCACATAAGCATCGCAACCCCAAACTTTAAGAAACGACAGCTTAGGTTTCTTGCCAAACCATAGTTCATACGGTGTCGTCTCAACAGATTTAGATGGTGCCCTCTTTAACGTGAATGCAGCTGTCTCTAATGCATAACCCCAAAATGATAGTACGGTTACAATGTTTGGACACACCATTACGCTGTGGTGTTCCAGGTGGCGTGAGTTGTGAAACTACTCCACATTGTTTTAAATGAAGGCCAAACTCGTAACTCAAATATTCGCCTCCGCAATCAGATCATAGAAATTTTATTTTCTTGTTACGATGATTCTCCACTTCACTCTGAAATTCTTTGAACTTTTTCAAATGTTTCAGACTTGTGTTTCATTAAATAGATATACCCATATCTTCTCAAATCATCTGTGAAGGTTAGAAAATAACGATACCCGCCGCGCAACACTCATCGGACCGCACACATCGGTATGTATTATTTCCAATAAGGCAGTGGCTCGCTCCATGTTCCGGAGAACAGAGTCTTAGTCATCTTGACCATGAGGCATGGTTCTCAAGCACCGAATGATTCATAATCAAGTGATTCCAAAAGTCCATCCGCATGGAGTTTCTTCATGCGCTTTACACCAATATGACCTAAACGGCAGTGCCACAAGTATGTTGCACTATCATTATCAACTTTGCATCTTTTGGCATCAATATTATGAATATGTGTATCAGTACGATCGAGATTAAATAAACCATTTATATTAAGTGTATGACAATAGAAGGTTTTATTCATGTAAACAGAACAACAATTATTCTTTGACTTAAATGAATAACCATACTAAAATAAACATGATCCAATCATATTCATGCTCAACGCAAACACCAAATAACATTTCTTTTGGGTTCAACACTAATCCCGAAGGTAAAAGGAGTGTGCGATGGTGATCTTATGAACCTTAGAATCATTTCGAACACACATTGTCACCTTGCCCTTAACTAGTCTCTGTTCATTTTGCAACTCCTGTTTCGAGTTACTAATCTTAGAAACTGAACCGGTATAAAATACCCTGGGGTTACTATGAACACTATTAAAGTACACATCAATAACATGTATATAGAGTATACTTTGGTTCACTTTGCCATCCTTCTTATCCGCCAAGTATTTAGGGTAGTTTCGCTTCCAGTGACCATTCCCTTTGCAGTAGAAGCACTCAGTTTCAGGCTTAGGTCTAGCTTTGGGATTCCTCACGGGAGTGGAAACTTGCTTCCCATTATTCTTGAAGTTCCCTTTCTTTCCCTTGCCCTTTTTACTTGAAACTAGTGGTCTTGTCAACAATCAACACTTGATGCTTTTTCTTGATTTCTACCTTTGCCGATTTTAGCGTCGCGAACAACTTGGGAATCATTTCCGTTATCCCTTGCGTATTATAGTTCATCACGAAGTTCTAGTAATTTGGTGATAGTGACTAGAGAACTCTGTCAATCACTATCTTATTTGGAAGATTAACTCCGACTTGATTCAAGTGATTGTATTACTCAGACATTCTGAGCACATGCTCACTAGCTGAGCTATTCTCCTCCTTCTTGTAGGCAAAGTACTTGTTAGAGGTCTCATACCTCTTAACACGGGTATGAGTGTGAAATACCAATTTCAGATCTTGGAACATCTCATATGCTCCGTGGCGTTCAAAACATTTTGAAGTCCCGGTTCTAAGCCGTAAAGTATGGCACATTAAACTATCAAGTAGTCATCATACCGAGCTTGTCAAACGTTCATAACGTCTGCATCAGCTCCTGCAACAGGTCTGTCACCTAGCGGTGCATGAAGGACATAATTCTTCTGTGCAGCAATGAGGATAATCCTCATATCACGGACCCAGTCCGCATCATTGCTACTATCATCTTTAAACTTAGTTTTCTCTAGGAACATATCAAAAAATAAAACAGGGGAGCTATACCCGAGCTATTGATCTACAACATAGATATGCAAAAACTATCATGACTAAGTTCATGATAAAATTAAGTTCAATTAATCATATTACTTAAGAACTCCCACTTAAATAGACATCCCTCGAGTCATCTAAATGATTACGTGATCCAAATCAACTAAACCATGTCCTCCCATCATGTGAGATGGAGTAGTTTTCAATGGTGAACATCTCTATGTTGATCATATCTACTATATGATTCACGTTCGACCTTTCGGTCTCCAGTGTTCCGAGGCCATGTCTGTACATGCTAGGATCGTCAAGTTTAACCCAAGTATTCTACACGTGCAAAACTGTCTTGCACCCATTGTATGTGAACGTAGAGCTTATCACACCCGATCATCACGTGGTGTCTCGGCACGACAAACTATCGCAACGGTGCATACTCAGGGAGAACATTTATACCTTGAAATTTTAGTGAGGGATCATCTTATAATGCAACCACCGTGCTAAGCAAAATAAGATGCATAAAAGATAAACATCACATGCAGTCAAAATATGTGACATGATATGGCCATCATCATCTTGTGCCTTTGATCTCCATCTCCAAAGCACCGTCATGATCTCCATCGTCACCGGCTTGATGATAACCCACAAGTATAGGAGATCGCAACAGTTTTCAAGGGTAGAGTATTCAACCCAAATTTATTGATTCGACACTAGGGGAGCCAAAGAATATTCTCAAGTATTAGCAGTTGAGTTGTCAATTCAACCACACCTGAAAGACTTAATATCTGCAGCAAAATATCTAGTAGCAAAGTAGTATGGAAGTGACTGTAACGGTGGCAAAAGTAACAGTAGTAGTTTTTGTAGCAATCGTAACAGTGGCAACAGAAAAGTTACTAAGCAAAGATCAATATGTGAAAAGCTCGTAGGCAATGGATCAATGATGGATAATTATGTCGGATGCGATTCCTCATGCAACAGTTATAACATAGGGTGACACAGAACTAGCTCCAGTTCATCAATGTAATGTAGGCATGTATTCCGAATGTAGTCATACGTGCTTATGGAAAAGAACTTGCATGACATCTTTTGTCCTACCCTCCCGTGGCAGCGGGGTCCTATTGGAAACTAACGGATATTAAGGCCTCCTTTTAATAGAGTACCTGACCAAAGCATTAACACTTAGTGAATACATGAACTCCTCAAACTACGGTCATCACCGGGAGTGGTCCCGATTATTGTCACTTCGGGGTTGTCGGATCAGAACACATAGTAGGTGACTATAGACTTGCAAGATAGGATCAAGAACTCACATATATTCATGAAAACATAATAGGTTCAGATCTGAAATCATGGCACTCGGGCCCTAGTGACAAGCATTAAGCATAGAAAAGTCATAGCAACATCAATCTTAGAACATAATGGATACTAGCGATCAAACCCTCACAAAACTAACTCGATTACATGGTAAATCTCATCCAACCCATCACCGTCCAGCAAGCCTACGATGGAATTACTCACGCACGGCGGGGAGCATCATGAAATTGGTGATGGAGGATGGTTGATGATGACGATGGCGACGGATTCCCCTTTCTGGAGCCCCGAACGGACTCCAGATCAGCCCTCCCAAGGAAGATTAGGGCTTGGCGGCGGCTCAGTATCGTAAAACGCGATGAATCCTTCTCTCTGATTTTTTTTCTCCCTGAAAGTGAATATATAGAGTTGGGGTTGAGGTCGGTGGAGTCCCAGGGGGCCCACGAGATAGGGGGTGCGTCCCAGGGGGGTGCTCCCTGCACCCTCGTGGACAGGGTGTGGGCCCCCTGATGCTGATTCTTTCGCCAATATTTTTTATTAATTCCAAAACGTGTCTCCGTTGATTTTCAGGTCATTCCGAGAACTTTTATTTCTGCACAAAAATAACACCATGGCAATTCTGCTGAAAACAGCGTCAGTCCAGGTTAGTTCCTTTCAAATCATGCAAGTTAGAGTCCAAAACAAGGGCAAAAGTAGATACGTTGGAGACGTATCAACTCCCCCAAGCTTAAACCTTTGCTTGTCCTCAAGCAATTCAATTGACAAGCTGAAAGTGATAAAGAAAAACTTTTACAAACTCTGTTTGATCTTGTTGTTGCAAATATGTAAAGCCAACATTCAAGTTTTCAGCAAAGATTATGAACTAACCATATTCACAATAAAATTTAGGTCTCATATTTACTCATATCAATGGCATAATCAACTAGCGAGCAATAATAATAAATCTCGGATGACAACACTTTCTCAAAACAATCATAACATGATATAACAAGATGGTATCTCGCTAGCCCTTTCTGAGACCGCAAAACATAAATGCAGAGCACCCCTGAAGATCAAGGACTGACTAGACATTGTAATTCATGGTAGGAGAGATCCAGTCACAGTCATACTCAATGTAAATTAATAGCAATGCATGCGAATGACAGCGGTGCTCTCCAACTGGTGCTTTCTAATAAGAGGATGATGACTCAACATAAAAGTAAATAGATAGGCCCTTCGCAGAGGGAAGCAGGGATTTGCAGAGGCGCCAGAGCTCGAGTTTTGAAACAGAGATAAATAATATTTTGAGTGGCATACTTTCATTGTCAACATAACAACCAGGAGATCTCGATATCTTCCATGCTACACACATTATAGGCGGTTCCCAAACAGAATGGTAAAGTTTATACTCCCCCACCACCAACAAACATCCATCCATGGCTTGTCCGAAACAACGGGTGCCTCCAACTAACAACAATCCTGGGGGAGTTTTGTTTGCAATTATTTTGATTTGAGCATGGGACTGGCCATCCCGGTTACCGGCCATTTTCTCATGAATGATGAGCGGAGTCCACTCATCGTGAGAATAACCCACCTAGCATGGAAGATATAGGCAACCCTAGTTGATACATGAGCTATTCGAGCATACAAACCAGAATTTCATTTGAAGGTTTAGAGTTTGGCACATACAAATTTACTTGGAACGGTAGATAAATACTGCATATAGGAAGAGACTGGGAAGTGGATGCACAAGCAGTATTCCCACTTAGTACAAGTGAAGGCTAGAAAGAGACTGGGAAGCGACCAACTAGAGAGCGACAACAATCATGAACATGCATTAAGATTAATCAACAATGAGTGCAGCATGAGTAGGATATAAATCACCATGAACATAAATATCTTGGAGGCTATATTGATTTTGTTTCAACTACACGCGTGAACATGTGCCAAGTCAAGCCACTTGAATCGTTCAAAGGAGGATACCACCCTATTATACCACATCACAACCATCTTAATAGCATGTTGGCACGCAAGGTAAACCATTATAAAGTCCTAGCAAATTAAGCATGGCATGAGCAACTATAATCTCTAATTGTTATTGCAAACATGTTTCATTCATAATAGGCTGAATCAGGAACGATGAACTAATCATATTTACAAAAGCAAGATAGGTCGAGTTCATACCACCTTCTCTCATCTCAATCAGTCCATCATATATCGTCATTATTGCCTTTCACTCGCATGACCGAATGGTGTGGATAATTATAATAGTGCACGTGCATTGGACTAAGCTGGAATCTGCAAGCATTCAATACAAGGGAGAAGACAAGGTAATATGGGCTCTTGGTAAAATCAACAATTATTCATATGAGAGTCACTCAACATTTTCATCATGGTCTTCTCCTCTCGACCCCCAAAGAATAAGAAAAGAAATAAAACTATTTACACGGGAAAGCTCCCAACAAGCAAAAGAAGAACGAGAAATCTTTTTGGGTTTTCCTTTAATTACTACTACTACAGGCATGGAAAGTAAACTAGCTAAAAGCTACAACTAATTTTTTTTGGTTTTTCTTAAGGTTTTTCAAACACACAAGGTGAATGCTTAGAAAATAAAATAAACTAGCATGGATAGTACAATGAAAAAGTATGAGCACCGTCAACTAGAATGAGTGTGTGAACATGAATGTAATGTCGGTGAGAAATACATACTCCCCCAAGCTTAGGCTTTTGGCCTAAGTTGGTCTTGAAGGAAATATGCCCTAGAGGCAATAATAAAGTTATTATTTATTTCCTTATATCATGATAAATGTTTATTATTCATGCTAGAATTGTATTAACCGGAAACATAATACTTGTGTGAATACATAGACAAACAAAGTGTCACTAGTATGCCTTTACTTGACTAGCTCGTTGATGAAAGATGGTTATGTTTCCTAACCATTGACATGAGTTGTCATTTGATTAACGGGATCACATCATTAGGAGAATGATGTGATTGACTTGACCCATTCTGTTAACTTAGCACTCGATCGTTTAGTATGTTGCTATTGCTTTCTTCATGACTTATACACGTTCCTATGACTATGAGATTATGCAACTCCCGTTTACTGGAGGAACACTTTGTGTGCTACCAAACGTCACAACGTAACTGGGTGATTATAAAGGTGCTCTACAGGTGTCTCTGAAGGTACTTGTTGGGTTGGCATATTTCGAGATTACGATTTGTCACTCCGATTGTCGGAGAGGTATCTCTGGGCCCTCTCGGTAATACACATCACTTAAGCCTTGCAAGCATTGCAACTAATGAGTTTGTTGCGAGATGATGTATTACAGAATGAGTAAACAGACTTGCCGGTAACGAGATTGAACTAGGTATTGAGATACCGACGATCGAATCTCGGGCAAGTAACATACCGATGACAAAGGGAACAACGTATGTTGTTATGCGGTCTGGCCGATAAAGATCTTCGTAGAATATGTGGGAGCCAATATGAGCATCCAGGTTCCGCTATTGGTTATTGACCGGAGACATGTCTTGGTCATGTCTACATAGTTCTCGAACCCGTAGGGTCCGCACGCTTAACGTTTTCGATGACAGTTATATTATGAGTTTATATGTTTTGATGTACCGAAGGTTGTTCGGAGTCCCGGATGTGATTGATATATTGGAAGGCTATGTTTGGATATCGGAAGTGTTCCGGGTGAAATCGGGATTTTACCGGAGTACCGGGAGGTTACCGGAACCCCCCGGCAACATAATGGGCCTTAATGGGCCTAGGTGGAAGAGAGGAGAGGCGGCTAGGGCTGGGCCGTGCGCCCCTCCCCCCTAGTCCAAATAGGACAAGGAGAAGGGGGCGGCGCCCCCCTTCCTTCTTCTCCCTCTCTTCTTTCGCCCCTCCCATGTCCTAATCCAACTAGGAAAAAGGGGGGAGTCCTACTCCCGTTGGGAGTAGGACTCCTCCTGGCGCGCCCCAAGGCTGGCCGCACCTCCCCCCTTTGATCCTTTATATACGGGGGCAGGGGGCACCCCATAGACACAACAATTGATCATTGATCTCTTAGCCGTGTGCAGTGCCCCCCTCCACCATATTACACCTCGATAATATCGTAGCGGTGCTTAGGCGAAGCCCTGCGTCGGTAGAACATCATCATCGTCACCACGCCGTCGTGCTGACGAAACTCTCCCTCGACACTCGGCTGGATCGGAGTTCGAGGGACATCATCGAGCTGAACGTGTGCTGAACTCGGAGGTGCCGTACGTTCGGTACTTGATCGGTCGGATCGTGAAGACGTACGACTACATCAACCGCGTTGTGTTAACGCTTCCGCTTTCGGTCTACGAGGGTACGTGGTCGACACTCTCCCCTCTCATTGCTATGCATCACCATGATCTTGCGTGTGCGTAGGAATTTTTTTGAAATTACTATGTTCCCCAATAGTGGCATCCGAGCCTGGTTTTATGCGTAGATGTCATATGCACGAGTAGAACACAAGTGAGTTGTGGGCGATATAAGTCATACTGCTTACCAGCATGTCATACTTTGGTTCGGCGGTATTGTTGGATGAAGCGGCCCGGACCGACATTACGCGTACGCTTACGCGAGACTGGTTCTTCCGACGTGCTTTGCACAGAGGTGGCTGGCGGGTGTCAGTTTCTCCAACTTTAGTTGAACCGAGTGTGGCTACGCCCGGTCCTTGCGAAGGTTAAAACAGCACCAACTTGACAAACTATCGTTGTGGTTTTGATGCGTAGGTAAGAACGGTTCTTGCTAAGCCCGTAGCAGCCACGTAAAACTTGCAACAACAAAGTAGAGGACGTCTAACTTGTTTTTGCAGGGCATGTTGTGATGTGATATGGTCAAGACATGATGCTAAATATTATATTATGAGATGATCATGTTTTGTAACCGAGTTATCGGCAACTGGCAGGAGCCATATGGTTGTCGCTTTATTGTATGCAATGCAATCGCCCTGTAATGCTTTACTTTATCACTAAGCGGTAGCGATAGTCGTAGAAACATAAGATTGGCGAGACGACAACGATGCTACGATGGAGATCAAGGTGTCGCGCTGGTGACGATGATGATCATGACGGTGCTTCGGAGATGGAGATCACAAGCACAAGATGATGATGGCCATATCATATCACTTATATTGATTGCATGTGATGTTTATCTTTTTATGCATCTTATCTTGCTTTGATTGACGGTAGGATTATAAGATGATCCCGCACTAAATTATCAAAGTATAAGTGTTCTCCCTGAGTATGCACCATTGCAAAAGTTCTTCGTGCTGAGACACCACGTGATGATCGGGTGTGATAGGCTCTACGGTCAAATACAACGGGTGCAAAACAGTTGCACACACGGAATACTCAGGTTAAACTTGACGAGCCTAGCATATAACAGATATGGCCTCGGAACACGGAGACCGAAAGGTCGAGCGTGAATCATATAGTAGATATGATCAACATAGTGATGTTCACCGTTGAAACTACTCCATCTCACGTGATGATCGGACATGGTTTAGTTGATATGGATCACGTGATCACTTAGAGGATTAAAGGGATGTCTATCTAAGTGGGAGTTCTTAAGTAATATGATTAATTGAACTTGAATTTATCATGAACTTAGTACCTGATAGTATGTTGCTTGTCTATGTTGATTGTAGATAGATGGCCCGTGCTGTTGTTCCGTTGAATTTTAATGCGTTCCTTGAGAAAGCAAAGTTGAAAGATGATGGTAGCAATTACACGGACTGGGTCCGTAACTTGAGGATTATCCTCATTACTGCACAGAAGAATTACGTCCTGGAAGCACCGCTGGGTGCCAGGCCTGCTGCAGGAGCAACACCAGATGTTATGAACGTTTGGCAGAGCAAAGCTGATGACTACTCGATAGTTTAGTGTGCCATGATTTACGGCTTAGAACCGGGTCTTCAACGATGTTTTGAACGTCATGGAGCATATGAGATGTTCCAGGAGTTGAAGTTAATATTTCAAGCAAATGCCCGGATTGAGAGATATGAAGTCTCCAATAAATTCTACAGCTGTAAGATGGAAGAGAGTAGTTCTGTCAGTGAGCATATACTCAAAATGTCTGGGTATAACAATCACTTGATTCAACTGGGAGTTAATCTTCCGGATGACAGCGTCATTGATAGAATTCTTCAATCACTGCCACCAAGCTACAAGAGCTTCGTGATGAACTATAACATGCAAGGGATGGATAAGACGATTCCCGAGCTCTTCGCAATGCTAAAGGCTGCGGAGGTAGAAATCAAAAAGGAGCATCAAGTGTTGATGGTCAATAAGACCACTAGTTTCAAGAAAAAGGGCAAAGGGAAGAAGAAGGGGAACTTCAAGAAGAACAGCAAGCAAGTTGTTGTTCAGGAGAAGAAACCCAAGTCTGGACCTAAGCCTGAGACTGAGTGCTTCTACTGCAAGCAGACTGGTCACTGGAAGCGGAACTGCCCCAAGTATTTGGCGGATAAGAAGGATGGCAAGGTGAACAAAGGTATATGTGATATACATGTTATTGATGTGTACCTTACTAATGCTCGCAGTAGCACCTGGGTATTTGATACTGGTTCTGTTGCTAATATTTGCAACTCGAAACAGGGGCTACGGATTAAGCGAAGATTGGCTAAGGACGAGGTGACGATGCGCGTGGGAAATGGTTCCAAAGTCGATGTGATCGCGGTCGGCACGCTACCTCTACATCTACCTTCGGGATTAGTTTTAGACCTAAATAATTGTTATTTGGTGCCAGCGTTAAGCATGAACATTATATCTGGATCTTGTTTGATGCGAGACGGTTATTCATTTAAATCAGAGAATAATGGTTGTCCTATTTATATGAGTAATATCTTTTATGGTCATGCACCCTTGAAGAGTGGTCTATTTTTGTTGAATCTCGATAGTAGTGATACACATATTCATAATATTGAAGCCAAAAGATGCAGAGTTGATAATGATAGTGCAACTTATTTGTGGCACTGCCGTTTAGGTCATATCGGTGTAAAGCGCATGAAGAAACTCCATACTGATGGACTTTTGGAACCACTTGATTATGAATCACTTGGTACTTGCGAACCGTGCCTCATGGGCAAGATGACTAAAACACCGTTCTCCGGAACTATGGAGAGAGCAACAGATTTGTTGGAAATCATACATACAGATGTATGTGGTCCGATGAATATTGAGGCTCGTGGCGGATATCGTTATTTTCTCACCTTCATGGATGATTTGAGCAGATATGGGTATATCTACTTAATGAAACATAAGTCTGAAACATTTGAAAAGTTTAAAGAATTTCAGAGTGAAGTTGAAAATCATCGTAACAAGAAAATAAAATTTCTACGATATGATCGTGGAGGAGAATATTTGAGTTATGAGTTTGGTCTTCATTTGAAACAATGCGGAATAGTTTCGGAACTCACGCCACCCGGAACACCATAGCGTAATGGTGTGTCCGAACGTCGTAATCGTACTCTACTAGATATGGTGCGTTCTATGATGTCTCTTACTGATTTACCGCTATCGTTTTGGGGTTATGCTTTAGAGACGACTGCATTCACGTTAAATAGGGCACCATCAAAATCCGTTGAGACGACGCCTTATGAACTGTGGTTTGGCAAGAAACCAAAGTTCTCGTTTCTTAAAGTTTGGGGCTGCGATGCTTATGTGAAAAAACTTCAACCTGATAAGCTCGAACCCAAATCGGAGAAATGTGTCTTCATAGGATACCCAAAGGAGACTGTTGGGTACACCTTCTATCACAGTTCCGAAGGCAAAACTTTTGTTGCTAAATTCGTAATTTTTATGGAGAAGGAGTTTCTCTCGAAAGAAGTGAGTGGGAGGAAAGTAGAACTTGATGAGGTAACTGTACCTGCTCCCTTATTGGAATGTAGTTCATCACAGAAACCGGTTTCTGCGACACCTACACCAATTAGTGAGGAAGTTAATGATGATGATCATGAAACTTCAGATCAAGTTATTACTGAACCTCGTAGGTCAACCAGAGTAAGATCCGCACCAGAGTGGTACGGTAATCCTGTTCTGAAGGTTATGTTACTAGACCATGACAGACCTACAAACTATGAAGAAGCGATGGTGAGCCCAGATTCCGCAAAATGGCTTGAGGCCATGAAATCCGAGATGGGATCCATGTATGCGAACAAAGTATGGACTTTGGTTGACTTGCCCGATGATCGGCAAGCCATTGAAAATAAATGGATCTTCAAGAAGAAGACTGACGCTGACGGTAATGTTACTGTCTATAAAGCTCGACTTGTTGCGAAAGGTTTTCGACAAGTTCAAGGGATTGACTACGATGAGACCTTCTCACCCGTAGCGATGCTTAAGTCTGTCCGAATCATGTTAGCAATTGCCGCATTTTATGATTATGAAATTTGGCAAATGGATGTCAAAACTGCATTCCTGAATGGATTTCTGGAAGAAGAGTTGTATATGATGCAACCGGAAGGTTTTGTCGATCCAAAGGGAGCCAACAAAGTGTGCAAGCTCCAGCGATCCATTTATGGACTGGTGCAAGCCTCTCGGAGTTGGAATAAACGCTTTGATAGTGTGATCAAAGCATTTGGTTTTGTACAGACTTTTGGAGAAGCCTGTATTTACAAGAAAATGAGTGGGAGCTCTATAGCATTTCTGATATTATATGTGGATGACATATTGCTGATTGGAAATGATATAGAATTTCTGGATAGCATAAAGGGATACTGGAATAAGAGTTTTTCAATGAAAGACCTCGGTGAAGCTGCGTATATATTGGGCATCAAGATCTATAGAGATAGATCAAGACGCTTAATTGGACTTTCACAAAGCACATACCTTGACAAAGTTTTGAAGAAGTTCAAAATGGATCAAGCAAAGAAAGGGTTCTTGCTTGTGTTACAAGGTGTGAAGTTGAGTAAGACTCAATGCCCGACCACTGCAGAAGATAGAGAGAAGATGAAAGATGTTCCCTATGCTTCAGCCATAGGCTCTATCATGTATGTAATGCTATGTACCAGACCTGATGTATGCCTTGCTATAAGTCTAGCAGGAAGGTACCAAAGTAATCCAGGAGTTGATCACTGGACAGCGGTCAAGAACATCCTGAAATACCTGAAAAGGACTAAGGATATGTTTCTCGTTTATGGAGGTGACAAAGAGCTCATCGTAAATGGTTACATCGATGCAAGCTTTGACACAGATCCGGACGATTCTAAATCGCAAACCGGATACGTGTTTACATTGAACGGTGGAGCTGTCAGTTGGTGCAGTTCTAAACAAAGCGTCGTGGCGGGATCTACCTGTGAAGCGGAGTACATAGCTGCTTCGGAAGCAGCAAATGAAGGAGTCTGGATGAAGGAGTTCATATCCGATCTAGGTGTCATACCTAGTGCATCGGGTCCAATGAAAATCTTTTGTGACAATACTGGTGCAATTGCCTTAGCAGAGGAATCCAGATTTCACAAGAGAACCAAACACATCAAGAGACGCTTCAATTCCATATGGGATTTAGTCCAGGTGGGAGACATAGAAATTTGCAAGATACATACGGATCTGAATGTTGCAGACCCGTTGACTAAGCCTCTTCCACGAGCAAAACATGATCAGCACCAAGGCTCCATGGGTGTAAGAATCATTACTGTGTAATCTAGATTATTGACTCTAGTGCAAGTGGGAGACTGAAGGAAATATGCCCTAGAGGCAATAATAAAGTTATTATTTATTTCCTTATATCATGATAAATGTTTATTATTCATGCTAGAATTGTATTAACCGGAAACATAATAGTTGTGTGAATACATAGACAAACAAAGTGTCACTAGTATGCCTCTACTTGACTAGCTCGTTGATCAAAGATGGTTATGTTTCCTAGCCATTGACATGAGTTGTCATTTGATTAACGGGATCACATCATTAGGAGAATGATGTGATTGACTTGACCCATTCCGTTAGCTTAGCACTCGATCATTTAGTATGTTGCTATTGCTTTCTTCATGACTTATACATGTTCCTATGACTATGAGATTATGCAACTCCCGTTTGCCGGAGGAACACTTTGTGTGCTACCAAACATCACAACGTAACTGGGTGATTATAAAGGTGCTCTACAGGTGTCTCCGAAGGTACTTGTTGGGTTGGCGTATTTCGAGATTAGGATTTGTCACTCCGATTGTCGGAGAGGTATCTCTGGGCCCTCTCGGTAATACACATCACTTAAGCCTTCCAAGCATTGCAACTAATGAGTTTGTTGCGAGATGATGTAATACAAACGAGTAAAGAGACTTGCCGGTAACGAGATTGAACTAGGTATTGAGATACCGACGATCGAATCTCGGGCAAGTAACATACCGATGACAAAGGGAACAACGTATGTTGTTATGCGGTCTGACCGATAAAGATCTTCGTAAAATATGTGGGAGCCAATATGAGCATCCAGGTTCCGCTATTGATTATTGACCGGAGACATGTCTCGGTCATGTCTACATAGTTCTCGAACCCGTAGGGTCCGCACGCTTAACGTTTTCGATGACAGTTATATTATGAGTTTATATGTTTTGATGTACCGAAGGTTGTTCGGAGTCCCGGATGTGATCACGGACATGACGAGGAGTCTCGAAATGGTCGAGACATGAAGATTGATATATTGGAAGGCTATGTTTGGATATCGGAAGTGTTCCGGGTGAAATCAGGATTTTATTGGAGTACCGGGAGGTTACCGGAACCCCCCGGCAACATAATGGGCCTTAATGGGCCTAGGTGGAAGAGAGGAGAGGCGGCTAGGGCTGGGCCGCGCCCCCCCCCTAGTCCGAATAGGACAAGGAGAAGGGGTTCGTGCCCCCCTTCCTTCTTCTCCTTCTCCTCTTTCCCCCCTCCCAATTCCTAATCCAACTAGGAAAAAGGGGGGAGTCCTACTCCCGGTGGGAGTAGGACTCCTCCTGGCGCACCCCAAGGCTGGCCGCACCTCCCCCCATTGATCCTTTATATACGGGGGCAGGGGGCACCCCATAGACACAACAATTGATCATTGATCTCTTAGCCGTGTGCGGTGCCCCCTCCACCATATTAAACCTCGATAATATCGTAGCGGTGTTTAGGCGAAGCCCTGCGTCAGTAGAACATCATCATCGTCACCACGCCGTCGTGCTGACGAAACTCTCCCTCAACACTCGGCTGGATCGGAGTTCGAGGGACGTCATCGAGCTGAACGTGTGCTGAACTCGGAGGTGCCGTACGTTCGGTACTTGATCGGTCGGATCATGAAGACGTACGGCTACATCAACCGCGTTGTGTTAACGCTTCTGCTTTCGGTCTATGAGGGTACGTGGACAACACTCTCCCCTCTCGTTGCTATGCATCACCATGATCTTGCGTGTGCATAGATTTTTTTTTTGAAATTACTACATTCCCCAACAGGTCTATGCCCACGGATCGAAGCTACTCTCTCCGGTGTACTAAGGAGGGTCCTCAGGTTGCCACTGGTTGGCGATCTCCTCTGGATCCCACTGATAAACAGACTGGTGATAAGGGTCAAGTGGTGGCTCAGGCTCTGGGACTTGTGTCAGCCTCCAGTATGCATAAATAGCCTCTGGAAAGATGAGGTACGTGCCTGAAAGTATGTTAAACAAAGAGGGTGCATGCAAGGTAATAATCTCACAGTGAGTTTTATCAAATATCAAATTATACTTAAGCATGTTCTTATTTTTAACAATAAAATCATGTGCTACCATACTCTTATAATCTAGAAAAACAGGGGGCAACAACTTTTCCTCTTTCTCATAATGCCTAATAGGTATCTCAAAGTGTTCAGCAAGGCGTGAAGCAAAGATGCCTCCAAAGATGGGGCCCTTTGTACGGTTCAGACTTAATCGTTTAGCAACAATAGCGCCTAAGCTGAAAGTTGTATCACGAAACAAAGCATGGCGCAAAATGACAAGATCAGGAGCACTAAGATTTCCACTGTTCCCGCGACCAACTAAGCATCTACTAGCAAATATCGGAAAGTAACGTAGAACAGGAAAATGTATACTAGCAATTCTTGCATCGGAAACTTTCCACGTTTCTCCTACAGCCATTCTATCGATAAATCCATCCACATAACTACGGTGTGGTTCCTCGATGCTGCCCACAAAGGGTATCTTGCAGACCCGACAAAAATGATGGAGTGACATCTCCTTAACCTCATCATATAAGTGAAAATCCACTGAAGGTGGTGATTTCTTAGCATGGAAATAAAAAATTTGCATGAAATATTAGTGAGTACGAGATGCTGTTCACGCTGGTCGTGGAGGAAGTCGGTGAGGCCTGCATTCTCAGCCAAGTAATAAAAGTCATCATAAATTCCGCCGGCTCTCAAGAACGCGTCACAAGGCCATTCACACGGCCGAACCTCCGTAGTGCGAGGAAGATTGTATTTGGGCTTTTTATTTTCCTCATTCTGCTTATCCTTTGAGCTTCGGCTCGAAGAGCCTCTCAACAATCTCTTCAACATTTTCTCCCTCTGAAATTTTCTGAAATTTTTAGTGACTCAAAATAAAAGTGAACCAAACTCAACAAGATTGATAGCAACTACTCCCACAAGTGCCTAGAGGCTATATCATGCATTAAAACTACTTTTGACCATATAAATTTGACATGCAAGCTCAAGAAGAGGGTCACCTTGGCAGCAAAAAATTTCAATAAATAAAGCACTAGAACAAAAACTAATTCGACCATTGGAGGAGTCACATACTAAAGAACAATCTCCCCAAACAGTTTTGTGAATGGAGCTTTGAGCAAGGAGATAGAAAATGGCAGCAAGATGAGCTAGAACACGGGTTTGAGCTATGGGAGGATTTTTTCTGGAGGAAGACAAAGTGAGTGGGTGCTGGAATAAGTGGAGGGGGTCCACGTGGGGCCCATAAGGTAGGGGGCGCGCCCTGTGCCCTCATGGCCAGATGGTGGGTCCCCCTGGTGTGTTCTCAGTGCCAGAAATTCTTAAATATTCTACAAAAAATCATATTTCATTTTTAGGACATTTGGAGAACTTTTATTTTCGGGGTATTTTTATTGCAAGGATAATTCAAAAAACAGACAGAAAATATTATTTTTGCTTTATTTAATCTAAATAACAGAAAGTAAAAGGAGGGTGCAGAGAGTTGTGCTTTCTAACTTCATCCATCTCATGCTCATCAAAAGGAATCCACTAACAAGGTTGATCAAGCCTTGTTAACAAACTCTTTCCGAATAACATGAAACCAGAGAATTTTTGAATAACACTAGGTTACCTCAACGCGGATATGCATGTCCCCAACAATAAGAATATCATATTTCTTCTTGACAGTAGGAAGAGGGAACTCAAAACCTCCAATAGTAATCGTTGAAAATTTTCCAATAGAATTGATACTGTGGACTTGAGGTTGTTTCCTCGGAAAGTGTACCGTATGCTCATTACCATTAACATGAAAAGTGACATTGCCTTGTTGCAGTCAATAACAGCCCCTGCAGTATTCAAAAAGGGTCTACCAAGGATAATTGACATATTATCATCCTCGGGAAAATCAAGAATAACAAAGTTCGTTAAAATAGTAATGTTTGCAACCACAACAGGCACATCCTCACAAATACCGACAGGTGTAGCAGTTGATTTATCGGCCATTTGCAAAGATATTTCAGTAGGTGTCAACTTATTCAAATCAAGTGTACGATATAAAGAGAGAGGCATAACACTAACACCGGCTCCTAGATCACATAAAGCAGTTTTAACATAAATTCTTTTAATGGAGCATGGTATAGTTGGTACTCCGGGATCTCCTAGTTTCTTTGGAATTCCACTTTTAAAAGTATAATTGGCAAGCATGGTGGAAATTTCAGCTTCCGGTATCTTTCTTTTATTTGTAACAATACCTTTCATACACTTAGCATAAGGATTCATTTTAAGCATATCAGTCAAACGCATACACAAAAAGATAGGTCTAATCATTTCAACAAAGCGCTCAAAATCCTCATCATCCTTTTTCTTGGATGGTTTAGGAGGAAAAGGCATGGGTTTCTGAACCCATGGTTCTCTTTCTTTACCGTGCTTCCTAGCAATAAAGTCTCTCTTCTCATAACGTTGATTCTTTGATTCTGGGTTATCAAGATCAACAGAAGGTTCAATCTCTACATCATTGTTATTGCTAGGTTGAGCATCAACATGAACATCATCATTAACATTATGACTAGGTTCATGTTCATTAACAGATTGTGTTTCAGCATCAAAAATAGAAATATCCTTGGGATTCTTAGGTGTGTCAACAACAGGTTCACTAGAAGCATGCAAAGTCCTATCATTTTTCTTTTTCTTCTTCTTAGAAGGACTAGGTGTATCAACATTAGTTCTCTGAGAATCTTGCTCAACTATCTTAGGGTGATCCTCAGGACACAAAAGGTTCCTGAGTCATTCTACCCCCTCTAGTCATAACTCTAACAGCATTATCATTTTTCTTATTATTTAATTCATGGAGCAAATCATCTTGTTCTTTAAGCACTTGTTCTACCTGAGTGGTAACCATAGAAGCATGTTTACTAATAAGTTTAAGGTCACCTTTAACTCTAGACATATAATCACTCAAGTGTTCAATCATATAGGCATTACGTTTCAATTGTCTACCAACATAAGCACTGAAGTTTTCTTGTTTAACAATAAAATTATCAAACTCATCCAAGCATTGGCTAGCAGACTTATTACGAGGAATATCACCTTCATCAAATCTATAGAGAGAATTTACCTTTACTACCTGTGTCGGGTTATTAAGACCATGTATTTCTTCAATAGGTGGTAAATTCTTAACATCTTCAGCTTCAATACCCTTTTCTTTCATATATTTCTTTGCCTCTTGCATATCTTCAGGACTGACAAATAGAATACCCCTTTTCTTCGGAGTTGGCTTAGGAGTTGGTTCAGGAAGTGTCCAATCATTATCATTACTCAATATATTATTCAATAGCAATTCAGCTTGCTCAACAATTCTTTCCCTGAAAACACAACCAGCACAACTATCCAGGTGGTCTCTGGAAGCATCGGTTAGTCCATTATAAAAGATATCAAGCATTTCATTTTTCTTGAGAGGATGACCAGGCAAAGCATTAAGTAATCGGAGAAGCCTCCCCCAAGCTTGTGGGAGACTCTCTTCTTCAATTTGCACAAAATTATATATTTCCCTTAAAGCAGCTTGTTTCTTATGAGCGGTGAAATATTTAGCAGAGAAGTAATAAATCATATCCTGGGGACTACGCACACAACCAGGAGCAAGAGAATTAAACCATGTTTTAGCATCACCCTTTAATGAGAACAGAAATAACTTAAGGATATAGTAGTAACCGTTTTTTTCCTCATGAGTGAATAGGGTGGCTATATCATTCAATTTAGTAAGATGTGCCACAACAGTTTCAGATTCATAGCCATAAAAAGGATCAGATTCAACCAAAGTAATTAACTCAGGATTGACAGAGAAATCATAATCCTTATCAGAAATACAGATAGGTGAAGTAGCAAAGCAGGGTCATATTTCATTCTAGCATTCAAAGATTTCTCTTCCAGCTTAGATTTGCAAGCAAAAAGGTCTCTAGTAGTTTCTTCATCCATAACATAACCCTCAGGCACATCAGGCAATTCATATCTAGGGAAAGAATCTTTATCATCACTTTCATCAATATTATCTGTTTCAATAATTTCATTCTGTCTAACCCTAACAAGTTGTTCATCAAGAAATTCACCTAATGGCACAGTATTATCAAGCATAGAAGTAGTTTCATCATAAGCATCATGCATAGTAGAAGTGGAATCATCAATAACATGCGACATATCAGAATTAATAACAGGTGTAGGTGTCGAAAATTTACTCATAACAGAAGGTGAATCAAGTGCAGAGCTAGATGGCAGTTCCTTACCTCCCCTCGTAGGTGTGGGAAAAATCTTGGTTCTTTCATCTTTCAAGTTCCTCATAGTGATCAACAGATATAAATCCGAAGTGACTCAAAGAATACAGCTATGCTCACCGGCAACGGCGCCAGAAAATAGTCTTCATAACCCACAAGTATAGGGGATCGCAACAGTTTTCGAGGGTTTAGTATTCAACCCAAATTTATTGATTCAACACAAGGGGAGCCAAAGAATATTCTCAAGTATTAGCAGTTGAGTTGTCAATTCAACCACACCTGAAAGACTTAATATCTGCAGCAAAATATTTAGTAGCAAAGTAGTATGGAAGTAACGGTAACGGTGGCAAAAGTAACAGTAGTAGTTTTGTAGCAATCGTAACAGTGGCAACAGAAAAGTAACAAAGCAAAGATCAATATGTGAAAAGCTCGTAGGCAATTGATCAATGATGGATAATTATGTCGGATGCGATTCCTCATGCAATAGTTATAACATAGGGTGACACAGAACTAGCTCCAGTTCATCAATGTAATGTAGGCATGTATTCTGAATATAGTCATACATGCTTATGGAAAAGAACTTGCATGCCATCTTTTGTCCTACCCTCCCATGGCAATGGGGTCCTATTGGAAACTAAGGGATATTAAGGCCTCCTTTTAATAGAGTACCGGACCAAAGCATTAACACTTAGTGAATACATGAACTCCTCAAACTACGGTCATCACCGGGAGTGGTCCCGATTATTGTCACTCGGGGTTGCCGAATCATAACACATAGTAGGTGACTATTGACTTGCAAGATAGGATCAAGAACTCACATATATTCATGAAAACATAATAGGTTCAGATCTGAAATCATGGCACTCGGGCCCTAGTGACAAGCATTAAGCATAGCAAAATCATAGCAACATCAATCTTAGAACATAATGGATACTAGGGATCAAACCCTAACAAAACTAACTCGATTACATGGTAAATCGCATCCAACCCATCACCGTCCAGCAAGCCTACGATGGAATTACTCACGCACGGCGGTGAGCATCATGAAATTGGTGATTGAGGATGGTTGATGATGACGAGTGGCGACGGATTCCCCTCTCAGGAGCCCCGAACGGGCTCCAGATCAGCCCTCGATTAGGGCTTGGCGGCAGCTCCGTATCGTAAAACATGATGAATCCTTCTCTCTGATTTTTTTCTCCCCGAAAGTGAATATATAGAGTTGGGATTGAGGTCGATGGAGTCCCAGGGGGCCCACGAGGTAGGGGCGCGCCCCAGGGGGGCACCCTGCACCCTCGTGGACAGGGTGTGGGCCCCCTGATGCTGATTCTTTCGCCAGTATTTTTTATTAATTCCAAAACGTGACTCCGTGGATTTTCAGGTCATTCTGAAAACTTTTATTTCTGCACAAAAATAACACCATGGCAATTCTGCTGAAAACAGCGTCAGTCCGGGCTAGTTCCATTCAAATCATGCAAGTTAGATTACAAGACAAGGGCAAAAGTGTTTGGAAAAGTAGATACGTTGGAGACATATCACTTGACACCTTGATCTCCATGGTAGCGTCGTTGTCGTCTCGCCAACTATTGCTTCTACGACTATTGCTAACGCATAGCGATAAAGTAAAGCAATTACATGGCGATTGCATTTCATACAATAAAGCGACAACCATAAGGCTCCTTGAGTTACCGATAACTTTTAAAAAACACGATCATCTCATACAACAACGTATATCTCATCATGTCTTGACCACATCACATCACAACATGCCCTGCAAAAAGAAGTTAGACGTCCTCTACTTTGTTGTTGCAAGTTTTACGTGGCTGCTACGGGCTTCTAGTAAGAACCGCTCTTACCTACGCATCAAAACCACAATGATCTTTCATCAAGTTTGCTATTTTAACCTTCAACAAGGACCGGCCGTAGTCAAATTCGATTCAACTAAAGTTCGAGAAACAGACACCCGCCACCCACCTTTATGCAAAACAAGTTGCATGTCTGTCGGTGGAACCGGTCTCATGAACGTGGTCATGTAAGGTTGGTCCGGGCCGCTTCATCCAACAATACCGCCGAATCAAAATAAGACGTAGGTGGTAAGCAGTTTGACTATGATCGCCCACAACTCTTTGTGTTCTACTCGTGCATATCACCTACGCATAGACCTGGCTCAGATGCCACTGTTGGGGAAGGTAGCATGCAATTTCAAAAAAATTCCTACGCTCACGCAAGATCTATCTAGGAGATGCATAGCAACGAGAGGGGGAGAGCATCTTCATACCCTTGAAAATCGCAAAGCGGAAGCGTTTATCAACGCGGTTGGTGTAGTCGTACACCTTCACGATTCGTCCCGATCAAGTACCGAACGTACGGCACCTCCGCGTTCAGCACACGTTCAGCTTGATGACGTCCTCGCCTTCTTGATCCAGCAAGACGGGCGAAGTAGTAGATGAGTTCCAGCAGCACGACGGCGTGGTGACGGTGTTGATGAAGAACAATCTCCGCAATACTTCGCCCAGCACAACGAAAACTATGACGGAGGATAAACTAGAGGGGACGGGTTGCCGTCACACGGCTTGGTGATTCTTCATGTGTTCCAGGTGCTAGCCCTGCCACTCTATTTATATGTCAAGCCCTGGGGTCGAAACTTGTAGGAAAAGCCTCCTCAAAGTCGGTTTTCCCCGCAAGGAAGAGTCCTTCTCGGACTTCCAGGACCAGACACCATGGTCCTTGGCGTCTGGTGTCGGTGTCAAAACCGGCAGATCTCGGGTAGGGGGCCCGAACTGTGCGTCTAAGGCTGATGGTAACAGGAGACAAGGGACACGATGTTTACCCACGTTCGGGCCCTCTCTATGGAGGTAATACCCTACTTCCTGCTTGTTTGATCTTGATGAATATGAGTATTACAAGAGTTGATCTACCACGAGATCGTAATGGCTAAACCCTAGAAGTCTAGCCTGTATGACTAGGGTAATGAGTATATCCCTTTCCGGACTAAGTCCTCCGGTTTATATAGACACCGGGAGGATCTAGGGTTACACAAGGTCGGTTATAAAGAAAGGAATCTACATATCCAGTCACCAAGCTTGCCTTCCACGCTAAGGAGAGTCCCATCCGGACACGGGTGCAGTCTTCAGTCTTCGTATCTGCACAGCCCATCAGTCCGGCCCATGGCTAATAGGCCGGACGCCCGAGGACCCCTTAATCCAGGACTCTCTCAGTAGCCCCCGAACCAGGCTTTCAATGACAAGATATTCGGCTCGCAGATTGTCTTCAGCATTGCAAGGCGGGTTCCTACTCCGACGACTTCCAAGTAATGTATTCGGCTTATAATTCAATGCCGCGCCCCTCGGCTTATGTACATCCATGACTTCAGCTTCCACGTGTCGGGCGAATGCGGACGGTCAGGGTATTTTTTGCAAATAACACCCTAGCCATCCAAGAAAGAGCGTCTATTTAAAGAGATTGGATCTCAGATTCATTCGGCACTACGCGGAGAAAATCCTCATAGACTGCTAGGAGAGACCATTCCAACATGGCCAACATTCCCTGCTCCTCTTCCCGTTCCACCCTAGAGAGAGGCGAGTGGGAGAGGTGTTCTGTATCCCATAGCCAATTGAAGAAGCTGTAAACGCAGGGATTTCTCCCTCCCGCATATCTGGTCCCTGTTCGAGCAGGATTGGCCTCCTTCAACGGCAAAACCCAGGCGGAGGATTTCCCTAATCCGTCTGCGGGAGAACGAGTGTGCTTCATCCCCTATTTGTTGAGGGGCATGGGATTTCCCATTCACCCATTCCTCCGAGGTCTTCTAGAGTATTATGGCCTCCAGCTGCACAATTTTACCCCGGCCTCCATTATGCACATCACGGGTTATGTTGCTTTATGCAAACTATTTCTGGGTATTGAGGCCCATTTTGAATTGTGGAGAAAGTTGTTCTTCCTTGTCCCGCGCAATCACGAAGGATCAATATTTGAAGTGGGGGGAGCCGAAATATGGCGTGTTGCTGAGACCGGATACCTATCCGGCATGCCGAAGAAGGCGTCTGAAGAGTGGACCTCTGAGTGGTTTTACATTGATGATGTCGTACTTCCAGACCTGTTCCAGAGAGGCCTCCCCGAGTTTGCGAGCGTTCCTCTGAAGAAGCGCCACAGCTGGCGCCCCCGGAGCCCCGAGGAGGAAGATAGTGCGGAAGTTCGCCAACTCCTGAGAAAGATCAGGACGCTTGCCCAGTCCGGGTATACAATAGTCGAAGTGATGGCGACCTCCATAGTACGGGGAGTTCAGCCACTCCAATATAGAGGTCTTCCCATGTGGAATTACAATGGGGAGGATGACGCCTCCCGATGCGGCAGGAAAGGTCCGGACACCCCTGCCGCCCTAGCCAAAATATTGGCCGAACTATTCAAAGGTGAGGAAGAGGAGTTCGTGCGCATCACGCATAGAGAAGGATATTCCATGTACAATCCTCCTAGCTAGGTGAGCCCCCAACTTTTTTGCTCCACTCATTCCCCTCCCTGCGCTTTATTAACCCGTCTATTTATAACAGCACTGGCGTAAGACTTCCGATGGGCTCTACAGCCCCGCTCGCAGCCCGAGGGCCACAATCGGGACCTTGACCCCGGATTCGAAGAGGATCCGGATATATTTGTGGTGCTGGAGAATGGCGTGTTTTACCAAGCGAGCTACGATGGCACCGAAGTGGCCATCATCGCCGATTACCCTGGTCTTCTCCCCGCTTCACACGTAAGTAGTCAGGAGACATCTTCCCCGAAAGGATTCCTCCGTTCTGCCTCACCCACCGCACTGTCTCGTGCTTCGAAGGGGAGGCGTTCGACATATCGTGCTACTCCAGGAGCGACTCCAAAGAGAGCGGCCCCCGCACCGGGCAAGCTTTCGAAGAGAAAGGCAGGCGAAGACATGGTCGGGCCCTCATCAAAGAGGTACGGGTTTGCAAATATGTTTTTTAATAGTCGCATCCAACTGTGACTTTCATGTTCATTCCGTATCAGGAAAAGAGTCCGCCGGACTGTGTCCGTGGGCCTGGTCAATAATACTCCCAATAGCCAGGATCCAGTCTCAGCCGAGGGGACGGGGGCCGATATGGGAGTGACGCCGGACTATCCTTCGACCGAGGGCTCGAAAAATATGTCCGTTACCAACTCGGAAGTGGAGAGCGCCATGAATCATCGGCGCCGGAGGGCTATTCTACGAGACCCCCGCTTTTCAGAAGAGGTGTTTAATGCCTTTAGCTCGGCTGATGCATACATCCGAGCTGCTCGAGATGGGCTTAACAGAGCCACAAAGCAACATTTGAAAGATGTGCAGGTAAGTTTACTATGTCTCAGTATGATAACCGTATGCCAGTAGCCCCCAAGACTTAAAGTAGTTGGGACAACTGATTTGAGGATCACTGCTCGACCAGGCTCTTTCGGAGAAAAACGACATGCTAGCTCAAGAGCTAGAAAAGTGCCGGACGCAGTTAAACACAGTGACCGCCGAACTGGAGAAGTCCAAGAAGGCGTCCTTGTAAGTGCATCTAGTGCCCCTTAGTGATTTTGGTGTATTGAAGACTTATAGGTTAAGGGACTAATGTGCTTATGAGTGTACACAGGTCTATAAGTCTATGAGGAGTTTGATATTTACATAGAAAGTCGACCCCTAAAAATTAAGTTCTTCGACTGAAGACTTTGGATTTCTGAAGACTTTCTGAAGACTTTGAAAGTGAAGAAATTGGTGTGACCTTGAAGACTAGGTATTCATTCGAGGAACATGAAGCGTGAAGACTTTTGTTTTCGTAGTTTCATTTTCTCTTTCTTGAGTCATAGGAAACACCGTACTGTTAAAGGGGGTCGAGGAAATACTAAGGAAAAATTTCCATGTGATGCTCAACTCAAAATCCTACACCTACCAATCCCTTCGATTGAAGCAATTGGAAATCTCATACAGTTCAGTCATATTCTTCAGTGACAGAGACGAAGTTCTTCTGGTCTCTGAGGAATTTGTTCTGACTGAGGAGTTAGGAATTCGCCAGTGCAGATTGCCTACACAGTGAGGAACATGATAGCCCTGAGGAATTTGATACTCAAATTTCCGACTATTGCTGTGCCTTGTGCCAGCTGTCTCACAATATCTACCCACCTAACGGTCATATCATTGAAGGGCATTTATGTCTTATCATGTCGGGCTGCTCCGTAGACTATAAATAGCCACCCCTATAACCACTAGCTGGTTGGCTGCTCGAGAGAAACTGACACTTGTCATTTGAGAGCATCCCTGATATGTCTCCATCGTATCTACTTTTCCAAACACTTTTGCCCTTGTTTTGGACTCTAACTTGCATGATTTGAATGGAACTAACCCGGATTGACGCTGTTTTCAGCAGACTTTCCATGGTGTTATTTATGTGCAGAAACAAAAGTTCTCGGAATGGCCTGACACTCCACGGAACGTATTTTTGGAAAATATTAAAAATACTGGAAGAAGAATCCACGTCAGGGGGCCCACACCCTGTCCACGAGGGTGGGGGCGCGCCCCCCTGCCTCATGGCCCCCTGACACTCCACCGACCTCAACTCCAACTCCATATATTCACATTTGGGGAGAAAAAAAATCATAGAGAAGGATTCATCGCATTTTATGATACGGAGCCGCCGCCAAGCCCTAAAACCTCTCGGGAGGGCTGATCTGGAGTCCGTTCGGGGCTCCGGAGAGGGGGATTCGTCGCCATCGTCATCATCAACCATCCTCCATCACCAATTTCATGATGCTCACCGCCGTGCGTGAGTAATTCCGTCGTAGGCTTGCTGGACGGTGATGGGTTGGATGAGATCTATCCTGTAACCGAGTTAGTTTTGTTAGGGTTTGATCCCTAGTATCCACTATGTTCTGAGATTGATGTTGCTATGACTTTGCTATGCTTAATGCCTGTCACTAGGGCCCGAGTGCCATGATTTCAGATCTGAACCTATTATGTTTTCATGAATATATGTGAGTTCTTGATCCTATCTTGCAAGTCTATAGTCACCTACTATGTGTTATGATCCGGCAACCCCAAAGTGACAATAATCGGGACCACTCCCGGTGATGACCATAGTTTGAGGAGTTCATGTATTCACTATGTGTTAATGCTTTGGTTCGGTACTCTATTAAAAGGAGGCCTTAATATCCCTTAGTTTCCATTAGGAGCCCGCTGGCATGGGAGGGTAGGACAAAAGATGTCATGCAAGTTCTTTTCCATAAGCATGTATGACTATATTCGGAATACATGCCTACATTACATTGATGAATTGGAGCTAGTTCTGTGTCACCCTATGTTATGATTGTTACATGATGAACCGCATCCGGCATAATTCTCTATCACCGATCCAATGCCTATGAGATTTTCACATATTGTTCTCCGCTTATTTACTTTTCTGTTGCTACTGTTACAATCACTACAAAACCCAAAAATATTACTTTTGCTACCGTTACTTCCATATTACTTTGCTACTAAATACTTTGCTGCAGATACTAAGTTATCCAGGTGTGGTTGAATTGACAACTCAACTGCTAATACTTGAGAATATTCTTTTGCTCCCCTTGTGTCGAATCGATAAATTTGGGTTGAATACTCTACCCTCGAAAACTGTTGCGATCCCCTATACTTGTGGGTTATCAAGACTGTTTTCTGGCGCTGTTGCCGGGGAGCATGGCTTTATTCTTTGAGTCACTTGGGATTTATATCTGCTGGTCACTATGAAGAACTTGAAAGACGAGAAAACAAAAATTTATCCCTCAACTACGAGGGGAGGTAAGGAACTGCCATCTAGCTCTGCACTTGATTCACCTTCTGTTTTGAGTAAGCTTGCGACACCTAAACCTGCTTCTGCTATTCGTTTCGATATGTCGCATGTTATTGATGATGCCACTTCTGCTATGCATGATACTTATGATGAAACTACTTCCATGCTTGATACTACTGTACCACTCGGTGAATTTCTTGATGAACAACTTGCTAGGGCTAGACAGAATGAAATTATTGAAACTGATAATATTGAAGATAGTGATGATGAAGACTCCCCCCCTAATAAATATGAATTGCCTGTTGTTCCTGAGGGTTATGTTCTGGAAGAAGGAGCTGCTAGAGCTATTTTAGCTTGCAATGATAGATATGATCTAAAGAGGTTATTAGCTACTCCCTCCGTCCCATAATATAAGAGCGTTTTTGACAGTAATGTAGTGTCCAAAACGCTCTTATATTATGGGACAGAGGGAGTAAATGGAAGCGGCGATCTCTTAATGCTAGAATGAAACCTGACCCTGCTTTTGCTACTTCACCTATCTGTGTTACTGATAAGGATTATGAATTCTCTATTGATCCTTATATAATTACTTTGGTTGAATCTGATCCTTTTCATGGCTATGAATCTGAAACTGTTGTGGCACATCTTACTAAATTAAATGATATAGCCACCCTGTTCACTAATGATGAGAAATCTCGCTACCTTTATATCCTTAAAATATTTCCGTTCTCATTAAAGGGTGATGCTAAGATATGGTTTAATTCTCTTGATCCTGGTTGTGTGCGTAGTCCCCAGGATATGATTTATTGCTTCCCTTCTAAGTATTTCCCTACCCATAAGAAACAAGCTGCTTTAAGGGATATATATAATTTTGTGCAAATTGAAGAAGAGAGTCTCCCACAAGCTTGGGGGAGGCTTCTCCAATTACTTAATGCTTTTCCTGATCATCCTCTCAAGAAAAATGACATACTTGATATCTTTTATAATGGACTAACCGATGCTTCCAGAGATTACCTGGATAGTTGTGCTGGTTCTGTTTTCAGGGAATGATCACCGGATGAAGCTGAAATTCTATTGAACAATATGTTGACAAATGAAAATAATTGGACACTCCCTGAGCCAGCTCCTGAGCCAATTCCAGAGCCTATTCCTAAACCAACTCCGAAGAAAAGAGGTGTTCTATTTCTCAGTCCTGAAGATATGCAAGAGGCAAAGAAATCTATGAAAGAAAACGGTATAAAAGCTGAAGATGTTAAGAATTTACCTCCTATTGAAGAAATACATGGTCTTGATCTACCGCCTGTTGAAGAAACATATGATCCTAATCCTTCACCTATTAAAGAAACACATGGTCTTGATAACCCGACACAGGTAGTAAAGGTAAATTCTCTCTATAGATTTGACGAAGGTGATGTTCCTCACTATAAGTCTCCTAGACAATGCTTAGAAGAGTTTGATAATTTCGTTGTCAAACAAGAAAACTTCAATGCTTATTTTGGTAGACAATTGAAATACAATTTCGACATGCTTGAACACTTGGGTGATTATCTGTCCAGAGTTAAAGGTGAACTTAAACTCATTAGTAAACATGCTTCTATGGTTACCACTCAAGTAGAACAAGTACTTAAAGCTCAAAATGATTTGCTCAATGAATTGAATAATTAGAAAAATGATTATGCTGTTAGAGTGGCTACTAGAACCGGTAAAATGAATCAGGAACCTTTGTATCCTGAAGGCCACCCTAAGAGAATTGAACAAGATTCTCAGAGAAATAATATTGATGCACCCAGTCCTTCTAAAAAGAAGAAAAAGAAAAATGATAGGACTTTGCATGCTTCTAGTGAACCTATTGCTGAACCACCTGAGAATCCAAATGAGATATCTATTTCTGATGCTGAAACACAATCTCGTAATGAACATGAACCTAGTGAAAATGTTAATGATGATGTTCATGATGATGCTCAACCTAGCAATGACAATGATATAGTAATTGAACCTGTTGTTGATCTTGATAACCCACAATCAAAGAATCAACGTTATGATAAGAGAGACTTTGTTGCTAGGAAACACGGTAAAGAAAGAGAACCATGGGTTCAGAAACCCATGCCTTTTCCTCCCAAACCATCCAAGAAAAAGGATGATGAGGATTTTGAGCGCTTTGCTGAAATGATTAGACCTATCTTTTTGCGTATGCGATTAACTGATATGCTCAAAATGAATCCTTATGCTAAGTATATGAAAGATATTGTTACAAATAAAAGAAAGATAGCGGAAGCTGAAATTTCCACCATGCTTGCTAATTATACTTTTAAGGGTGGAATACCTAAGAAACTAGGAGATCCAGGAGTACCAACTATACCATGCTCCATTAAAAGAAATTACGTTAAAACTGCTTTATGTGATCTTGGAGCCGGTGTTAGTGTTATGCCTCTCTCTTTATATCGTAGACTTGATTTGAATAAGTTGACACCTACTGAAATATCTTTGCAAATGGCTAATAAATCAACTGCTATACCTGTCGGTATTTGTGAGGATGTGCCTGTTGTGGTTGCGAACGTTACTATTTTAACGGACTTTGTTATTCTTGATATTCCCGAGGACGATAGTATGTCTATTATTCTTGGAAGACCTTTTTTGAATACTGCAGGGGCTGTTATTGACTGCAACAAAGGCAATGTCACTTTTCATGTTAATGGTAATGAGCATACGGTACACTTTCCGAGGAAACAACCTCAAGTTCATAGTATCAACTCTATTGGAAAAATTCCATCGATTATTTTTGGAGCTTTTGAATTTCCTCTTCCTACTGTCAAGAAGAAATATGATATTCTTATTATTGGGGATGTGCAAATCCCTGTTGAGGTAACATAGTGTTATTCGAAATTTCTCCGGTTCCATGTTATTCGGAATGAGTTTGTTAACAAGACTTAATCAACCTTGTTAGTGGATTCCTTTTGATGAGCATGAGATGGATGAAACTAGAAGGCACAACCTTCTGTACCATCTCTCTACTTTGTGTTATTTAGTTGAAATAAAGTAAAAATAGTATTTTCTGTCTGTTTTCTGATTTATCCGTGCAATATAAAAATATCCCGAAAATAAAAGTTCTCCAAATGCCCTGAAAATGGAATATGATTTTTTCTGGAATATTTGAGAATATCTGGCACTGAGATCACAGCAGGGGGAGCAAGCACCTGGCCACGAGGGTCCAGGGCGCGCCCCCTGCCTCGTGGGCCCACGGTGGCTCCCCTCCACTTATTCTTGCACCCACACACTTCTTCTTCCTCCCAAAAAAATCACCATCCAGCTCTAGCACGAGTTCTAGCTCATTTTGCTGCGATTTTCGATCTCCTTGCTCAAAGCACCTCTCACAAAACTGCTTGGGAGGATTGTTCCTTGGTATGTGACTCCTCCATTGGTCCAATTAGTTTTTGTTCTAGTGCTTTATTCATTGCAAATTTGTGCTGCCTAGGTGACCATGTTCTTGAGCTTGCATGTCAAATTTATATGGTTCCAAGTAGTTCTAATGCATGATATAGTCTCTAGGCACTTGTAGGAGTAGTTGCTATCAATTTTGTTGAGCTTGGTTCACTTTTATTTGAAGTTACTAAAAAATTTAGAAATATTTCAGAGGAAGAAATATGCTTAGGAAAATGTACCAATGTGGTTCTTCAAGGAAGCAAGGACCCAGGCTTGCAATGCGTGATGCTGACGATGAGCCACCAAGGGACGCTCCAGTGCGGCCTTGTGAATGGCCTTCAGAAAACTTTATGGATCGAGCGGGAATCAAGGAAGAATTTAACGCATATTTGCGTAACGCTGATCTTGTGAGCTTCGAGGAAGAAAAGTGCCGCCAGTACCACTATCTCACTAGTTCCTTTGTGAGGAGGTTTGAATTTTCATCTTCACGCAATTCTCCAACTGTCCTGTTTGATATTTATGAGAAATCTTATACGATGGACTTAGAGGATTTTACCACTGCTTGCAAACTTCCACAATGGGGTAGTGCTAGTGAACCTCGCAAATCTGAATTTAGAAATTTTCTTGCTAGTATAACTGTGGTGGAATCTAGAGATATAGCACAAGCTACCATAGGGAGCATTCATCTTCCTGCTATACATTATTTTGCTCTCTTCATAGGTAGGTGCATAAATGGTAAAGATGAAGCATGTCATATGTGTGTCCCCGACCTCAGTATTCTTAGGAGTGCTGTGTTAGGAGATAAATCTTATAATTTGGGAGCCATTGTTGCACGTAGGTTACATCATAATAGATTTAATGGATATTTCTTTGGTGGAATTTATGCAACCCGCTTAGCTGAATTTCTTGGTGTAACCGTACGTAATGATGATATTGAATTGCCTCCTACTTATTTAGACTTTAATGTTATGGTTCACCACCAGTTTATCGAGAGGAATGAATCACCTCTCCGGTATCGCTTAATCTTTGAGAGACGTCGGGCTGTCCGTATTACTCACCCTGCTCCTGCCTTCTTTGATTATCAGGCAAAAGGAAGACATTTTATTACCAGAGAGGAGGCAGATGAGTACGAGAGGAGGGCGGAGGCAGCTCGCCACCACGCTGCAGCTAAGGAGGCAATAACTACCGCATCGCAGTACGACCCCAACTACAACTATGAATATCCGCCAGGCCATCCGTGGCAATAAACCAACTTAGGCCAAAAGCCTAAGCTTGGGGCAGTACGTATTTCCCACCGACATTACATTTATGTTCACACACTCATTGCTAGATGTCGGTGCTCATACTCTTTCATTGTATTATCCATGCTCGTTTATTTTCTTTTTCTTGCTTCTTCTTGTGTGTTTGTTAAACCTTAAGAAAAACCAAAAAAATTAGTGTAGCTTTTAGTTAGTTTACTTTTCTTGCTGTAGTAGTAATAATTAAAAAGAAAACCCAAAAAGATTTCCCGTTCTTCTTTTGCTTGTTGGGAGCTTGCCCGTGTAAATAGTTTTATTTCTCTTCTTTTCTTTGGGGTCGATAGGAGAAGACCATAATTAAATTGTTGAAGTGGCTCTTATATGCATTATTGTTGATTTAACCAAAAGCCCATATTACCTTGTCTTCTCCTGTTTATTGAATGCTCGGAGATTCCAGCTTAGTCCAATGCACGTGCACTCTTATTATTATTCACATCGTTCGGTCGTGCAAGTGAAAGGCAATTATGACGATATATGATGGACTGACTGAGATGAGAGAACCTGGTATGAACTCGACCTCTCTTGTTTTTGTAAATATGATTAGTTCATCATTCCTGATTCAGCCTATTATGAATAAACATGTTTGCAATGACAATTAGAGATCATAGTTGCCCGTGCCATGCTTGATTAGCTATGAGTTATAATGGTTTACCTTGCATGCCAACATGCTATTAAAATGGTTGTGATGTGGTATAGTGGGGTGGTATCCTCCTTTGAATGATTTAAGTGACTCGACTTGGCACATGTTCACGCATGCAGTTGAAACAAAATCAAAATAGCCTTCACGATATTTAAGTTCATGGTGGATTATATCCTACTCATGCTTGCACTCAATGTTTATTAATTTTAATGCATGTTCATGACTGTTGTCGCTCTCTAGTTGGTCGCTTCCCAATCTTTTTCTAGCCTTCACTTGTACTAAGCGGGAATACTGCTTGTGCATCCAATCCCTTAAAACCTCAAAGTTATTCCATATGAGTCCACTATACCTTCCTATATGCGGTATCTACCTGCCGTTCCAAGTAAATTTGTATGTGCCAAACTCTAAACCTTCAAATGAAATTCTGTCTTGTATGCTCGAATAGCTCATGTATCAACTAGGGCTGTCCGTATGTTCCATGCTAGGCGGGTTATTCTCAAGAGGAGTGGACTCCGCTCCTCATTCACGAGAAAATGGCTGGTCACCGGGATGCCCAGTCCCATGCTTTATGCAAACTAAATCAAAATAATTGCAAACAAAACTCCCCCTGGGACTGTTGCTAGTTGGAGGCACTCGTTGTTTCGAGCAAGCCATGGATTGATGCTTGTTGGTGGAGGGGGAGTATAAACTTTACCATTCTGTTTGGGAACCGCCTATAATGTGTGTTGCATGGAAGATATCGCCATCTCTTGGTTGTTATGTTGACAATGAGAGTATACCGCTCAAAATATTATTTATCTCTATTTCAAAACCGAGCTCTGGCACCTCTACAAATCCCTGCTTCCCTCTGCGAAGGGCCTATCTATTTACTTTTATGTTGAGTCATCACCCTCTTATTAAAAAGCACTAGCTGCAGAGCACTGCTGTCATTTGCATCCATTACTATAAATTTATATTGGGTATGACTATGACTGGATCTCTTTTACCATGAATTACAATGATTAGTCAGTCCTTGATCTTTAAAGGTGCTCTGCATTTATGTTTTGCGGTCTCAGAAAGGGCTAGCGAGATACCATCTTATTATATCATATTATGATTGTTTTGAGAAAGTGTTGTCATCCGAGATTTATTATTATTGCTCGCTAGTTGATTATGCCATTGACATGAGTAAACATGAGACCTAAATGTTATTGTGAATGTGGTTAGTCATAATCTTTGCTAAAAACTTGAATGCTGGCTTTACATATTTACAACAACAAGAGCAAACAGAGTTTGTAAAAGTTTTTCTTTATCATTTTCAGTTTATCAACTGAATTGCTTGAGGACAAGCAAAGGTTTAAGCTTGGGGGAGTTGATATGTCTCCGTTGTATCTACTTTTCCAAACACTTTTGCCCTTGTTTTGGACTCAAACTTGCATGATTTGAATGGAACTAACCCGGACTGACGCTGTTTTCAGCAGACTTTCCATGGTGTTATTTATGTGCAGAAACAAAAGTTCTCGGAATGACCTGAAACTCCACGGAACGTATTTTTGGAAAATATTAAAAATACTGGAAGAAGAATCCACGTCAGGGGCCCACACCGTGTCCACGAGGGTGGGGGCGCGCCCCCCTGCCTCGTGGGCCCCCTGACGCTCCACCGACCTCAACTCCAACTCCATATATTCACTTCCGAGGAGAAAAAAATCAGAGAGAATGATTTATCGCATTTTATGATACGGAGCCGCCGCCAAGCCCTAAAACCTCTTGGGAGGGCTGATCCGGAGTCCGTTCAGGGCTCCGGAGAGGGGGGTTCGTCGCCATCGTCATCATCAACCATCCTCCATCACCAATTTGATGATGCTCACCGCCGTGCATGAGTAATTCCATCGTAGGCTTGCTGGACGGTGATGGGTTGGATGAGATCTATCATGTAATCGAGTTAGTTTTGTTAGGGTTTGATCCCTAGTATCCACTACGTTCTGAGATTGATGTTGCTATGACTTTGCTATGCTTAATGCTTGTCACTAGGGCCCGAGTGCCATGATTTCAGATCTGAATATTATGTTTTCATGAATATATGTGAGTTCTTGATCCTATCTTGCAAGTCTATAGTCACCTACTATGTGTTATGATCCGGCAACCCCGAAGTGACAATAATCGGGACCACTCCCGGTGATGACCATAGTTTGAGGAGTTCATGTATTCACTATGTGTTAAAGCTTTGGTCCGGTACTCTATTAAAAGGAGGCGTTAATATCCCTTAGTTTCCATTAGGACCCCGCTGCCACGGGAGGGTAGGACAAAAGATGTCATGCAAGTTCTTTTCCATAAGCACGTATGACTATATTCGGAATACATGCCTACATTACATTGATGAATTGGAGCTAGTTCTGTGTCACCCTATGTTATGATTGTTACATGATGAACCGCATCCGGCATAATTCTCCATCACCGATCCAATGCCTACGAGCTTTTCACATATTGTTCTCCGCTTATTTACTTTTCCGTTGCTACTTTTACAATCACTACAAAACCCAAAAATATTACTTGATAGCTCAGTTGGTAGACCAGAGGACTGAAAATCCTCGTGTCACCAGTTCAAATCTGGTTCCTGGCAGAGAAAAAAAAAGATCCACCGAATAGGTATTGATCCAAAAATTATCCCAAATGACAAATGAATAGGTGCACCTTCTAGTACAGCTACCTTGTTACGACTTCACTCCAGTCGCAAGCCTAGCCTTAGGCATCCCCCTCCTTACGGTTAAGGGTAGTCAATAAGACCAAAGGGATGGATATTAAATGATAGGAAGTTCTAGGAAGTGAAATAGAATGAAATAGAGCCACTTTGGGCTTCCCTATGAAATGAGGCATGGAACAGAGCCACTACGAAGAAATTATGGGAGCTTGGTTTCGTCCAGTCATTAATAACTTGATTATTTTTAGATAATAGTAGATAGAAAGAACGCTCGTAAGGAGTCCTATTGAAACCAAGAAATATAGGCCTGCTTGCCATCCACACCAGAATAGATAGAGTTTTCCGAAGAAACCTGCTAGTGGAGGAAGGCCTCCTAGGGATAACAGACATAGGGCTAAAGAGAGAGCCAAAAAAGGATCTTTCGTGTATTTACAATCTCACAAGGATGAAATATCAGTAATTTTCTATTTACTGGTCGATCCCATCTTTTACGGAATCAATTCCTTTTTCGAATGTACAAAACTTTGTTTTAAGTATATTTATTACTTCGTTTATAGATACATTATGTAAATTGATCAACTTTAAATAGAAAAAATAAAGTAAAGAGTAAATAAGAAAGCAGAATATTCTGTCTCATAGTCCATATTACTTTGCTACTAAATACTTTGCTGCAGATACTAAGTTATCCAGGTGTGGTTGAATCGACAACTCAACTGCTAATACTTGAGAATATTCTTTGGCTCCCCTTGTGTCGAATCAGTAAATTTGGGTTGAATACTCTACCCTCGAAAACTATTGTGATCCCCTATACTTGTGGGTTATCAATCACATCCTCCGAGGACTTTGAGCGAAAATCATCAAGTGAGGAAAACCCAAACCCAAACACCTACAAACCCAAAGTGATTGAGCATCACTTAAGAGATTGATCATGCGTGGATCCGATGCTTGTTACCTTTGAAGACTGTGCTTCTTCCAGACGGTTAGGTGTCATGGTCTAGAGCATCCAAGAGGAATTGTGGATCGCCGAGTGACCGAGTCTGTGAAGGTTTGGAAGTCACCTGAAGACTTACCATGAGTGATTGGGCGAGGTCTGTGTGACCTTAGCTCAAGGAGAATATGGTGAGGACTGTGTGTCCTCGGGTTTAAATACCTAGCCGCTCCAACCAGACGTACAACTGAGACAACAGTTGGAACTGGTCTACCAAATCATTGTCTTCACCAAGCTTACTGGTTCTATTTCCTCAACTCTTTCATTTCCTCGTAACTGTGTTGTGCACTTGTTCATATCTATGTGTGAAGACTTTGACTGAAGACTTTCTCAATTTCCTTAGTTCAATTTCTTCAGTCTGTTTGTCTTCACCCTGTGTTATCCTATGTTTACGCTTTCTGTACTCTGTGCTTGTCTTCATTTCATGATGACCATGCTTGTGTTCTGTTATGTTTACTTTTGAGTAGTTATCCCGCTGCAAGTAGTTCTTCGCTAAGGAATTTCCTCACCCGCAAATTCCTCAGTGAAGAATTCATAAAAATCGCCTATTCACCCCCTCTAGTCGATATAACGCACTTTCAATTGGTATCAGAGCAAGGTACTCCCTTGTTCTGTGTGATTTTAGTTTAACCGCCTGGAGTTTTAGTTATGTCGACCAGAGGAATGAAGACCGTATCATGCCCCATCTTTGACGGTCACGAGTATCCCAAGTGGAAAGCCATGATGAAGAAGCGTCTCATGGCGATGAACAGTGAGCTGTGGACCGTCACTGAGATTGGTCTTACCGATCTGTGCAAGATGGCAGAAGCTGATGACATTCGCAAGTTCACCCTTCTCAAACTCACAGTGAAGGACGTCATCTGCTCCTGTCTGTCTCAAAATCGGTTCAGGAACATCATGCATCTCGATCATGCGAAGCTTATCTGGGACTGTCTCTCTGAGGTCTATGAAGGTCATCGAACTCGTCATGATCCTTGGTTTGAGGACTTCAAGGAATCTCTCAAAGCGATGACATTTGAACCAGAATCATCATCTTCTACACCATGCCTTATGGCAAAAGATGCAAAGGTAACTGAATGCTATCTATCTGTGTGATGATGAATCTGGTGATGAATTTGGACCCAGCTATGTCAAACTTGCTTCCCTTGCCACTAAACAACAAAGAGCTTTGGAAAAAGTTCAATACATGCTAAATAAGAGCGATGATATGTTGGGTGCAGAAATGGATCAGTCAAAAGCTTTGGCTGAGAGTCTTCAGAGACTTCAGTCTAGGTTTGACAACCTTCAAGGTCATCATAACACTCTCTTATCTGATCATGAGAAGCTTTCTTATGAATTTCTTCAAAGAAAGCAAGATCTTGAAAAGCTAAGAGTGAGTTATGAAGATATTCAGAAGGAGCGCGATTCATTGCTAGCTCAACAAATCAGCGCTGCTCAGGAAGAATTTGTTCCTCCATGTTTGAAATGCATTGAACGTGAATCTCCTAATTTTTCACCTGAATGCTCAAATGCTTCTGATGCTACAAATTCTTCAACTGTCTTTGCTATCACTAATTCCTGATCTGAGGACATTGCTAGTATCACTGATGATGCAGGGCTGAAGGAATTGTACATGACAGGCATGTACAAAAGCCTCAAAGGGCATCAGACTCTTTGTGATGTGCTTAAAAAGCAGATCCTCAACAGGAACCCTAGGAAAGAGGGTATTGCCTTTGAGAGGAAACTCAATGCTGATGGTACATATTGGAAGCCTGAGCAGTACCCCAAAACCTCATGGGTTGCTGCAAAGGGACCTCCAGTTGATTCATCCAATTTATCTGGCTTTACATGTGAATCTCCTCATTCTTCTAATGAGTCATTTGACTCCAACTATAAACTGTTCAAAAATCGGAATGGTGAAGTATTTTCTAGAAATGTTGGTACTAACTGCAGGAACGGTTCCCCTATGAAGAAAATCTGGGTTCCCAAAAGATGCCTTGAAAATCTTCAGGTGAACGTCCTCATGACACCACCTGTGAGGAATAGGAAACCCAGATCAAATTCTTCATATGGACCAAATTCTTCATATGGATCCAAATCATCATACGGACCAAATTCCTCACGTGGATCAAATTCCTCAAAAGGATCAAAGTCCTCATATGAACATCATCCTGCTAACCCCTCTGTTTCGCAGGGAAGAGCTAAGGGCTATGAATATGTGCATTATTCTTCAAACCATTATGTTCATAAGTCCTCGAAGAATTTCTCTGCTTATTCATATGCTTATCCTAACTCCTCTTATGTGAAACGAATTGGTCTGGCTTCTATGCCACCTTTCTCGTATGGAGCTCGTAGAGTGATGAACTCTTTGCCACCCCTTCAGATGTGGGTGGTGAAGAAAAAGAACTAATTTCTTCTGCAGGATCAGGTCTCCAGACGTGCGAAAACATCTGAAGAATTTGCTGGAGACCTGAAATTGCCTGAAAGGATGCAGGCTAATCATGAAGAAATGAACTTTCATTTCTCACGTCCTCACATTGCTTTACCTGTTCTATTACTTGATGAAATTGATGTGATGAATTGTGATGTCATATTCTTCACTAATGAAGTATATGAGTTCGTAAGCTGCACTAATTCATCTGCAGGATGATCAACCCAAAGCCAATGAGTGGGTCCTCGATAGTGACTGGTGACAAGAATCTATTGATGGATGCTCCCTTATCTCCATCGCATCTGAAGCATATCATCTTCGCTGACAAAGGCAGAAGTCAGGTATTGGGTCTAGGTAAGGTTGCGATCTCAAAGGATCGACACATGGACAAAGTCATGCTTGTCGAGTCCTTAGGATACAACCTCATGTCTGTCTCAATGCTTTGCGATCTTGATATGGTTGTTGTCTTTGGCAAGTATCGTTGTGTTGTGATCATGGAAGCTGACAATTCCAAAGTCTTCAAAGGCTTTAGGAGAGGAGACTTGTATATTGTTGATTTCTCTACATGACCACAACCAGCCGTGTGCCTACTTGCAAAAGCTTCAGAAGGCTGGCTATGGCATCGACGACTTGGTCATGCAGGCATGAGGAATTTGCACACGCTTACGAAGAAGAAGCATGTGATTCGCATTGAGAATGTCAAATTCCTCAAGGATCACTTATGCGGAGCCTGTGAAGCTGGAAAGATGACCAAGGTTAAGCATCTAGCGAAGACAATCATGACTACCACTCGCCCATTTGAATTGCTTCATATGGATCTCTTCGGTCCTAACCATTATTTTGCAGTTTCAATGATGCATCTCTCTATGGCTTTGTTATTGTTGATGATTACTCTCGTTACACATGGGTACACATTGTTACTTACAAACATGAAGTGCAGGAAGTCTTCAAACGATTTTCCTCGAGGGCTTCAACCAACTTTGGTGTGAAGATCAAGCACATCAGAAGTGACAATGGAACTGAGTTCAAGAATTCTGGTCTTGACGACTATCTTGATGAATTTGGTATTTCTCATGAGTTATCTGCTCCTTATACTCCTCAACAGAATGGAGTCGTGGAGCACAAGAACAGAACTCTTGTTGAGATGGCTCGCACTATGCTTGATGAGTACAAGACGCCTCGTCACTTCTGGATTGAGGCAATTTATACTGCGTGCCACATCATCAACAAGGTATATCTTCACAAATTCTTCAAGAAGACTGCCTATGAACTCCTCACCGACAAGAAACCCAATGTGAGTTATTTCAAAGTCTTCGGTGGTAGATGTTGGATTAGAGATCCTCATCACAACTCAAAATTTGCACCGAAAGCACATGAAGGTTTTATGCTTGGTTACAGAAAGGACTCGCACACCTGCAGAGTCTTCAACAATGTTCTTCACAAGGTTGTTGAAACTGTAGATGTGCGGTTCGATGAAACTAATGGCTCGCAAAGAGAGCACCTAAGTTCTGTGATAGATGAACCAGCACCTAAGGAATCTATCAAGTTCAAGGCTACTGAGGATGTCATCCCTACCGAAGAATCTGCTGAAGAATTCATTCCAGAACGTGAAGAACGTCGAGCTAATGCACCTGAAGAAAATGCTGAAGCAAATGCTGATCAAATTCCTCGACGACAACCCGCTCATCCTTGCGTTGCAATCGAAGTGCGGATTGAGAAGATCATCGATGACATTGAAGCACCAGGTCCTCTCACACGCTCAAGAGCTTCACATTTATCTAACTTTTGTGGGCACTTTGCTTTTGTCTCTATCACAGAGCCCGCTAAGGTAGATGAAGCATTTTTTGAGCCTGAGTGGATTCAAGCTATGCAAGAAGAATTACATTAGTTCGAGCTCAACAACGTCTGGGAACTGGTCAAACGTCCATATCCTCGCAAGCACAATATCATTGGCACAAAGTGGATCTACCGCAACAAGCAAGATGAAAATGGCCTTGTGGTGAGGAATAAGGCACGGCTTGTAGCTCAAGGCTACACACATGTTGAAGGAATTGATTTTGATGAAACTTTTGCACCTGTTGCTAGACTTGAGGCTATTCGCATATTACTTGCTTATGCTAACAATCATGACATCAGTTTATATCAAATGGATGTGAAAAGTGCATTCCTCAATGGTAAGCTTGAGGAAGAAGTATATGTTGCTCAACCCCCAGGTTTTGAAGATCCAAAGCATCCTGACAAAGTCTTCAGACTCAATAAGGCCCTCTACGGCCTCAAGCAGGCCCCTCGGGCGTGGTATGATACTTTGAAGGCATTCCTCATGAAGAAAGGCCTCAAACCCGGTTCACTTGATCCTACTCTTTTCACTAAGTCCTATGATGGTGAATTATTTGTGTGCCAAATATATGTTGATGATATTATCTTTGGTTGTACTGACCAACGCTACACTGACGAATTTGGTTATATGATGAGTGAAGAATATCAAATGTCTATGATGGGAGAATTGAAATTCTTCTTAGGTCTTCAAATTCGTCAACAGCGCAATGGCATATTCATATCTTAGGAGAAATACCTCAAGAATGTACTGGGGAAATTCGGCATGCAAGATTGCAAAGGCGTCAAAATTCCCATGCCCACAAATGACCATCTGTGCACTGATGAAAATGGTATTGACTTCGATCAAAAGGTATACCGCTCCATGATTGGTTCTTAATTGTACTTATGTGCATCTAGGCCAAATATTATGCTTAGTGTTTGCATGTGTGCCCGATTTCAAGCTACACCGAAGGAATCACACCATAAGGCTGTGAAGCATATTCTTCGATATCTAGCTCACACACCAACACTTGGATTATGGTATCCCAAGGGCTCGGCTTTTGATCTCATTGGATATTTTGACTCTGACTATGCTGGTGATCGTGTGGACCGCAAGTCAACATCTGGCACATGTCATTTCCTCGGACGATCTTTAGTCTGTTGGTCCACGAAGAAACAAAACTGCGTATCACTGTCTAGTGCTGAAGCTGAGTACATTGCTGATGGTTCTTGATGTGCTCAATTGCTGTGGATGAAGCAAACTCTCAAGGACTACGGCGTCAACGTGAAGAATGTGCCTCTCTTCTGTGACAATGAGAGTGCCATCAAGATTGCTCACAACCCAATTCAGCACTCGAAGACAAAGCACATGTGACGCCCGGATAATCAAGCTACACTAACCTCTGCTAATGATGCCACGTCACCTCGATTACTGTTGCTAATCTCGCGTTAGTTCGAAACCGATTCAAATTCAAATTTAAAATAAAGGCAAACCTCAAAAGTTTTCAAATATTAAAACCAAAATGTTTGGGTTGTGCCAGTTAATGCATAGGTGATTAGGGTGAAGAAACCACATTTTTATTAATATTTAAATTCACTAAAATAACCAAAGCTTAGGGCAAAATAATTAATTTAATGCCTTTTATAAAGTTATATTAATATAACTAAATTAGTAGTATGCCAAAATAATTATGGCAGAGGCCTAAATAGTAATACTAATTTAGGTGCTAACTTGGTATTTTATAAAACTGAAATAATAGAAACTTTAAATGAAAACAGTAAAGAAATAAAAGAAAAATAGAAAAGGAAAAGCAAATCAAGAGAAAACAAAAAAAGGGAATAGAGGAACCCCCCTGCCCACCTGGGCCTCAGCCCAGTCGGCCGGCCCAACCCCACTTGCCTACTAACCCCCCCCCCCCCCCCCGAGGCCGAAACCCTAGCATCACCCCGTCCACTTTACCCCTCCCCCGCACGATCTCCACCACTCTCCCCCACTCGCTCGGTTCCCCTTCATACGATCTGGATCGGGCTGCCGCCCTGCGCCCCGCCGCCGCCTTGGCTCCGCAGGGCGCCGTGCTCGAGCCCTCCCGCTGCCCGACGACCCTGCTACGGTGGACGAGCCGCCCGCCGGCGATGACCCCCCTCGCACCCGTGCCACGGCCTCCTCCTCGCCTCATCGCCGCCGCCGCACACCGCCTCGGCCCGGCTCCGCCCCCGTCGCTCGACGCCATCGCCGGAGCCACCCCGCCGGATCGCCGCCTCGCCGTCCTCTTCGTCACCGACCTCGTCGCCGTCCTCCTCCCCACGGGTCGCCCCCGAGCCCGCTGCCATGCCCCTCCCGCTCCCCTGTGAGCGCCTCCCTCTCCTCCTCTCTCCCCCACCGCATCATGCCTGCGCCCGTCGGCGCTCTCGCGCGCCCCTGTGGTCGAGCCCCTCGCTCGCGCTCGTTCCCACCCGTCGTTGGCCGCGCCCAGTGCCCCGCCGTGCTCACCGCCCCGCCTCGCCCACACTCGGCGCCGCGGCCCACGTCCCTCACTCGCTCACCGTCGCCCGGGTTCTGCACCCGCTCCATGACCGGCGCCCCTCCCCGTGCGCGCCCACCGTGGTCGCCTCCCCCGTTCTGCTGCCCCTTGCCTTCGGCGCCCCGCCGCTCGCCCGGGCCGCGCACGCCCCCTCCCGCTGCAGCCGCCCAAACCGCCGGTGCCGCCGGCCACGCGCGCCCCTGGGGCCTCGTTCCACCGCCCTGCGGGCAAGCGCCCGTTCAGGTGCGCCTGCGGCCGCTCCGTTTCGCCAGCGCCCGAACCCGCTATGGCCCATAGGGCCTATGACATGTGGGGCCTAGCCCCCAGAACGATTTATGTAAAAAAAGGAATTAAATAAATAAATAAATAATAAAAATAAATAAATAAATAAATAATAATAATAATAAATTAATTAATAAAAATTAATAAATAAAGAAAATAAAGATAAAAATAAAAAATTAATTAAAGAGTTAATTAATTAAGTTAATTAACCTTGTTTAGATTAATCTAATTAATTAGTTAATTTAATTAATAGTTAATTAATTAGTTAACCCTAATTACCCTGATCAGTCTATGACATGTGGGACCCACGTGTCAGATGACTGCTGACGTCAGCATGATGTCATGCTGATGTCATCACAACACTGTTTCGGATAATGTATATATTAAATAATTAAATAAATTCCAGAAATTAATTTAAATCTTTTAAAATTCATATAAAATAAACCGTAGCTCGGATGAAAATACTTTGTACATGAAAGTTGCTCAGAACGACGAGACGAATCCGGATATGCAGCTCGTTCGTCCACCACACATCCCTAGCATAGCTAACTCGCAACTTTTCCCCTCCGATTCATCTGTCCGAAAACGTGAAACACCGGGGATACTTTCCCGGATGTTTCCCCCTTCACCGGTATCACCTCATACCGCGTTAGAACACGTCTAGCTCTGCCTGTTGTCCTGTTATGCACTTGCTTACTATGTATTTACTGTTTCTCCCCCCCCCCCCTCTTCTCTTCGGTAGACCCCGTGACGATGCTGATGCCCCTGTGGTCGCCTACGTCACCAACGACCCCTCCTTCTTGTCTGAGCAACCAGGCAAGCCCCCCCCCCTTGATCACCAGATATCGCCTATTCCTTCTCTATACTGCTTGCATTAGAGTAGTGTAGCATGTTACTGCTTTCGGTTAATCCTATACGGATGCATAGTCTGTCATTGTTGCTATAGTTGTTACCCTTACCTGCTATCCTACTGCTTAGTATAGGATGCTAGTGTTCCATTAGTGGCCCTACACTCTTGTCCGTCTGCCATGCTATACTACTGGGCCGTGATCACTTCGGGAGGTGATCACGGGTATATACTATATACATTATATACATGACACATGTGGTGACTAAAGTCGGGTCGGCTCGTTGAGTACCCGCAAGTGATTCTGATGAGGGGGCTGAAAGGACAGGTGGCTCCACCCGGTAGAGGTGGGCCTGGGTTCCTGACGGCCCCCGACTGTTACTTTATGGCGGAGCGACAGGGCAGGTTGAGACCACCTAGGTGAGAGGTGGGCCTGGCCCTGGTCGGCGTTCGCGGTTACTTAATAACACGCTTAACGAGTTCTTGGTATTTGATCTGAGTCTGGCCATTTGGTCTATACGCACTAACCATCTACGCGGGAGTAGTTATGGGTATCCCGGCGTCGTGGTATCAGCCGAAGCCTTCGTGACGTCAGCGACTGAGTGGCGCGCGCCGGATTGGACTGGAACGCCACTAGGCTAGGTCTGCTTCCGGCCGCGTACGCAACGTGCAGGTGTGCATAGGGCGATGGGCCCAGACCCCTGCGCGCATAGGTTTAGACCGGCGTGCTGACCTCTCTGTTGTGCTTAGGTGGGGCTGCGACGTGTTGATCTTACGAGGCCGGGCATGACCCAGAAAAGTGTGTCCGGCCAAATGGGATCGAGCGTGTTGGGTTATGTGGTGCACCCCTGCAGGGAAGTTTATCTATTCGAATAGCCGTGTCCCTCGGTAAAAGGACGACCCGGAGTTGTACCTTGACCTTATGACAACTAGAACCGGATACTGAATAAAATACACCCTTCCAAGTGCCAGATACAACCCGGTGATCGCTCTCTAACAGGGCGACGAGGAGGGGATCGCCGGGTAGGATTATGCTATGCGATGCTACTTGGAGGACTTCAATCTACTCTCTTCTACATGCTGCAAGATGGAGATGGCCAGAAGCGTAGTCTTCGACAGGACTAGCTATCCCCCTCTTATTCTGGCATTCTGCAGTTCAGTCCACTGATATGGCCCCTTTACACATATACCCATGCATATGTAGTGTAGCTCCTTGCTTGCGAGTACTTTGGATGAGTACTCACGGTTGCTTTTCTCCCTCTTTTCCCCTTTCTATACCTGATTGTCGCAACCAGATGCTGGAGTCCAGGAGCTAGAGATCCCGAGGATGATTCTACATGGAGTTCGGCTTCGAGGAGTAGTTAGGAGGTCCCAGGCAGGAGGCCTTGCCTTTTCGATCGTTGCTACTTTTGTGCTAGCCTTCTTAAGGCAAACTTGTTTAACTTATGTCTGTACTCAGATATTGTTGCTTCCGCTGACTCGTCTATGATCGAGCACTTGTATTCGAGCCCTCGAGGCCCCTGGCTTGTATTATGATGCTTGTATGACTTATTTATGTTTTAGAGTTGTGTTGTGATATCTTCCCGTGAGTCCCTGATCTTGATCGTACACATTTGCGTGCATGATTAGTGTACGGTCAAATCGGGGGCGTCACAAGTTGGTATCAGAGCCGAACTGCCTGTAGGAATCCCCTTTCCAACTCCTTGGCCGAAGTCGAGTCTAGTCAGTGAAAAACTTTTACTAACATGGTTGTGTGGCTTACGGGCCCACGTCGCCATTGGTGGTATTAGGATCTTTTACTCCTTGCCTATACTCTGGGACTCTGATCTCTCTTCTATTCGGGTTAAATGATTTTACTAAATCTAACATTAGGATCTCGTTATCACTTTCACCCGGAGAGCCCCTTATCACTGATGATCGTCTGTTGCACGTGAAGACCCTGAAGATACTCTCCGGTGATAACCCGAGAACTTGTGTTCATCGCTTTTGCAATTCCCTTTCATCGATAAACTCCTATGGATAACCACGTATACTCGCCATTCATACAATGTTTCCCAGTTGATCTTGTTATTACAAGATACCCCGAAATTCTCTCTGTTGTTCTGAGAATCCTTTGAGCTTACTACCTTGCTGTTCATTGTCACCTGAATACCCCTACGGATAATCCTTGCACTTACCGAGTATCCGCTCATCCCCAGATGATTCTAGTATTTCACAAAAGTGTTCAAAATATCATTCGATCTTCCGAAAATCTTCAGGAGCCTGTTGCTCTTGAAATTCTTGCTTACTAGCATTATGGTTAATCCCATAAGTCTATAATCTTATTGGCATCTTTTTTCATTATCATTTTGAGTCCGTTGATTCAATTTGTTGCGAATGCTCGCAATCCTCAATCATATCCTAGAATTCATCCTTCCGGCTCAGACGTCATTTTAAACGTGAGCTGGATCTTACCCCTAAGCCTACTCAACTTATCCATCCTTGATCAGAGCGTTGCTTCTGACCCCCTGATTTGGAAATCATAATTCTTTTGCATTTGAACTTTGAGTTAGTCAGTTGTTTCTATAATCAGATCTCCTTGCATTCTTCTTCCTCTGGTTGAGTACCGATGCTCACATCAGATCCCTTGTGGACCATCGGTTCCTTTGTTGGATTTTATCCGACAGTGTCCTTCCTATTGAATAACCTTGTGAGCCTTTCCATGGGTATATAATGCCTTTGGTAAATTGTATCCTCTGTTTTCTCAACCATGCTCTGTTTTCGAGCTGGTGGTATTTACTATTGAAGCAATTGGTATATGTTTCCACGATACCCTGACGGGTTGAACCTATGCCTTCCTTAATATGTGTGAACTCAGAAGTTTTCACGAGTCATACTCATCTGGTATTTCACCAGGTAAAACTTTCAACACTAATGCCTTTACCAAAGCGAGGAGTGAATGGAAGGTTATACATTGAAGAAGTGGGAGTCGACCTTGAACCTTGCGTTCATGCCCATGGACATGATGTATAACTTATCATGGAAGCTGCTTGTAAAAATAATTACCCCCCTTATTATAAGTTCATCTTGTATCCATGGTTCGATCATTTATGATCGTGGTTTCTGACCATGTTCTCCTTTAAATACCATTTCTCGTGCAAGTTTAAGCACTTGTCTTCTGCAGAGTAATACCCCAGTCCAACCTCTACTTTGATTTCTCGTCGAGTATTACCCCCCTGGTATCTCAAGATTATCACGGAACTGCATAACTTCTTATGAGTTCTTCATCAAGTGCTACATTCTCACTGATTCCAATTTTTCACGGGCTTCGAGTTTAAAACACTCAAAACCACCGATAACTTAATCGAGTCCGCACTGCGATTAAACAACTCTTAGTAATCTTCTTTACTTATGAGTTTGTACCCGATCACGTCATTCCTAGCCTGATTGGCTACATCATTATCGTGCCAATTTTAACTGTGCTCCCTGGTCTTTATTCCCGGAGCACCACTTTCGACGATGAGCTAAGCTTACGTCGATTTTCCTCGTCATATCATTTCGCCTTGAACAGCAAGCTTGATTTCGAGTTTGTGTCGTACCCCTGGTTCCAATAACTTTTCGCTTCATCGTTCCTTTGACTTGATGTCATCGCCGATCGATTACCTCTTCATAAATTCTCACTACAAATGTGTCGTGAACATCATCAACATTCTGAGCTCTTCCAAGATATCTATCGAATTCTGGATGAGAAATACCATCCTTTCCCTCGATGATTTGTTTTATCATCGACCATTTTATCGCCTTCCATTCAACACAAACTTGTTCGTGTTTTGTGTTGTACCTTGATTTCCTTGCTATCTAGCTTATGATATGTTCTACCTTGGAGTATTACCATCTTTTATGTCAAGAATGTCTTAAGAATTTCACCACCTCGTATGACATCTTGGTACAGTGATACTTCTCCCCATCACCATTCTTTCTTGGTCCCCGTGCTGTTTCTAAAAGAAATACCGACAAATGGTCTGTGATGTGTAAATTCTAAACTTCTAGCAACCCTATTGCTTTGAAGTTATTGATCTATAGTTTCATTCTACGTCTATGGCTTAATGAATCATCTTTCGAACATTGATTGTGCTACCTAGCCCATATTTCGGGTGCACATTTCAACCAATGTTTAACTATGTATGTTTTCCTCGAGCATACATCATTAAGTCATTCGATCTAGCTAATGTTATCTCCTTGTTCACATAGTGGGGGAAATCCATCTTTTGGAAATCTCAATGGATTGTCGCTGAGTCAATCAGTCACCTCCTCACCTCTCCTTGATGTAATGATGAACCCTTGTTCGGAACTCGCTTCCATAGTTCATCTCCCGAGAATCTTCGATGTCGTTTCGACAATTTGTGTTGCACCTTTCTTCTCAGGCATCCTGAGTCTGAGTTATCCTGACACCAATCAAATCTGAATCTCGGTCAGATATGATGGTTGGAACATATTTCCAAGAGTTATAACATTGGCCTATTTATGACCCGGTAAGGTGATGACATGCCGAACACACCTGGCCGGAGGACCTATTGTTATAAGCTTTCCTTTCAGCAAGGTTATCTTTTCTTCCATGAGGAAATTGTAAGACTTATTCTATAAGTTGTTCCTGATGGATCCTTTTTGTTTCCAAATTCTGATCTTCACCTGTTGACCATGTCAATGCTATCTCAAAGCATGTCTATGGTACTCCGATTTTCAACAAGAACATTTGAAGCCCAATACTCAATGTTTCTTGCTCAATTATCCAAACACCGCTGTATGGGTTATGTCAAGAAATTCCTCTCCCCTTACCTAAATGGTTTTCTACTTTCTATCCTGTCATGGATATGATACGCTGCTTGTCCTTGGGAAGGATATACCCTTGAAATATGTGTTTAAACACATTTTCCTTTCCATTCTTCTGTTTAATCTGATAATCATATTTTCCTTTCCATTGTTTGGTTTAACCTTTCTGGTGATCTATATGATCTAAGCAGTAATATTCTCCTGCTTATGTAAACACCTCGGTGTACAACTCTGTCAGTAAGACCCTGTTACTATTGTTGGTGACATTTCGGTAACCACCGATGGACGAGAACTTTGCCTAATGGTCCGCCTCGTTTGAACGAGCAGGAAAATGGTTCTCTTCGTCCCTCGCCCTTGGTACCAACGTGTTGCCGACATAACTGACAGGGTGTTCTCTGACATGCCTGGCTATCATGACCGTGCAAGATGTCACTGCTCCTATAAAAAAACCACATGGTGGGCCCATAACCCACAGTTCCACAGGATCGAAACCTGACTCTCTTGTACACCCCTGTTCCCAAGGTTATTCCTCACGCTTGGCTTCATATGTAATTCACGTGCCACCTTTCGTGAGATCATCAATCTTGGTATCAGACACGATACTTATTCCCGTTGCTCTGGACCCTTCAGGCATCGAACGATTGCCTGCCCGCTCGAAACTTCCCCACGATACCTCCTTACTTTGCTCTCGATATTGTCTTAAATTTCCATTCGAGAGTTACTTTCCGCCACCTTCCCCGATGTTATCGACCAGATAGTCAACCGCTCAGAGGCCTGTTATTCCGAAGTTACCCCTTGTCCTTCGTAAGTACGATGGAGTTCCCGAAGAAAGGATGCCATATTCATCATGATGACCTTGAGCAGGAAAAATGAGGACATCAACGTAACGGATCAACTACTTCGGGAAGAGCAACCTAGACTGAGAAGAATCGTTCGAATTTCGTAACCAGAACATTCCCCCTTACTCCCCTCTTAAATCTCGAGACGAGATTTCTTGTAGTGGAGGAGAATTGTGACGCCCGGATAATCAAGCTACAGTAACCTCTGCTAATGATGCCACGTCACCTCGATTACTGTTGCTAATCTCGCGTTAGTTCGAAACCGATTCAAATTCAAATTTAAAATAGAGGCAAACCTCAAAAGTTTTCAAATATTAAAACCAAAATGTTCGGGTTGTGCCAGTTAATGCATAGGTGATTAGGGTGAAGAAACCACATTTTTATTAATATTTAAATTCACTAAAATAACCAAAGCTTAGGGCAAAATAATTAATTTAATGCCTTTTATAAAGTTATATTAATATAACTAAATTAGTAGTGTGCCAAAATAATTATGGCAGAGGCCTAAATAGTAATACTAATTTAGGTGCTAACTTGGTATTTTATAAAACTGAAATAATAGAAACTTTAAATGAAAACAGTAAAGAAATAAAAGAAAAATAGAAAAGGAAAAGCAAATCAAGAGAAAACAAAAAAAGGGAATAGAGGAACCCCCCTGCCCACCTGGGCCTCAGCCCAGTCGGCCGGCCCAACCCAACTTGCCTACTAACCCCCCCCCCCCAGGCCGAAACCCTAGCATCACCTGGTCCAGTTTACCCCTCCCCCGCACGATCTCCACCATTCTCCCCCACTCGCTCGGTTCCCCTTCCTACGATCTGGATCGGGCCTCCGCCCTGCGCCCCGCCGCCGCCTTGGCTCCGCAGGGCGCCGTGCTCGAGCCCTCCCGCTGCCCGACGACCCTGCAACGGTGGACGAGCCGCCCGCCGGCGATGACCCCCCTTGCACCCGTGCCACGGCCTCCTCCTCGCCTCATCGCCGCCGCCGCACACCGCCTCGGCCCGGCTCCGCCCCCGCCGCTCGACGCCATCGCCGGAGCCACCCCGCCGGATCGCCGCCTCGCCATCCTCTTCGTCACCGACATCGTCGCCGTCCTCCTCCCCACGGGTCGCCCCCGAGCCCGCTGCCATGCCCCTCCCGCTCCCCTGTGAGCGCCTCCCTCTCCTCCTCTCTCCCCCACCGCGCCGTGCCCGCGCCCGTCGGCGCTCTCGCGCGCCCCTGTGGTCGAGCCCCTCGCTCGCGCTCGTCCCCACCCGTTGCTGGCCGCGCCCAGTGCCCCGCCGTGCTCACCGCCCCGCCTCGCCCACACTCGGCGCCGCGGCCCACGTCCCTCACTCGCTCACCGTCGCCCGGGTTCTGCACCCGCTCCATGACCGGCGCCCCTCCCCGTGCACGCCCACCGTGGCCGCCTCCCCCGTTCTGCTGCCCCTCGCCTTCGGCGCCCCGCCGCTTCGCCCGGGCCGCGCACGCCCCCCCCCGCTGCAGCCGCCCAACCGCCGGTGCCGCCGGCCACGCGCGCCCCTGGGGCCTCGTTCCACCGCACCCCCCTGCGGGCAAGCGCCCGTTCAGGTGCGCCTACGGCCGCCCCGTTTCGCCAGCGCCCGAACCCGCTATGGCCCTTAGGGCCTATGACATGTGGGGCCTAGCCCCCAGAACGATTTATGTGAAAAAGGAATTAAATAAATAAATAAATAATAAAAATAAATAAATAAATAATAAAAATACATAAAAATAAATAAATAATAAAAATAATAAATTAATTAATAAAAATTAATAAATAAATAAATAAAGAAAATAAAGATAAAAATAAAAAATAAAAATAATTAATTAATTAAGTTAATTAACCCTGTTTAGATTAATATAATTAATTAGTTAATTTAATTAATAGTTAATTAATTAGTTAACCCTAATTACCCTAATCAGTCTATGACATGTGGGACCCACGTGTCAGATGACTGCTGACGTCAGCATGATGTCATGCTGATGTCATCACAACATTGTTTCGGATAATGTATATATTAAATAATTAAATAAATTCCAGAAATTAATTTAAATCTTTTAAAATTCATATAAAATAAACCGTAGCTCGGATGAAAGTACTTTGTACATGAAAGTTGCTCAGAACGACGAGACGAATCTGGATACGCAGCCCGTTCGTCCGCCACACATCCCTAGCATAGCTAACTCGCAACTTTTCCCCTCCGATTCATCTGTCCGAAAACGTGAAACACCGGGGATACTTTCCCGGATGTCCCCCCCTTCACCAGTATCACCTCATACCGCGTTAGAACACGTCTAGCTCTGCCTGTTGTCCTGTTATGCACTTGCTTACTATGTATTTACTGTTTCTCCCCCCTCTTCTCTTCGGTAGACCCCGTGACGATGCTGATGCCCCTGTGGTCGCCTACGTCACCAACGACCCCTCCTTCTTGTCTGAGCAACCAGGCAAGCCCCCCCCCTTGATCACCAGATATCGCCTATTCCTTCTCTATACTGCTTGCATTAGAGTAGTGTAGCATGTTACTGCTTTCGGTTAATCCTATACGGATGCATAGTCTGTCATTGTTGCTATAGTTGTTACCCTTACCTGCTATCCTACTGCTTAGTATAGGATGCTAGTGTTCCATCAGTGGCCCTACACTCTTGTCCGTCTGCCATGCTATACTACTGGGCCGTGATCACTTCGGGAGGTGATCACGGGTATATACTATATACATTATATACATGACACATGTGGTGACTAAAGTCGGGTCGGCTCGTTGAGTACCCGCAAGTGATTCTGATGAGGGGGCTGAAAGGACAGGTGGCTCCACCCCGGTAGAGGTGGGCCTGGGTTCCTGACGGCCCCCGACTGTTACTTTGTGGCGGAGCGACAGGGCAGGTTGAGACCACCTAGGAGAGAGGTGGGCCTGGCCCTGGTCGGCGTTCGCGGATACTTAACACGCTTAACGAGTTCTTGGTATTTGATCTGAGTCTGGCCATTTGGTCTATACGCACTAACCATCTACGCGGGAGTAGTTATGGGTATCCCGGCGTCGTGGTATCAGCCGAAGCCTTCGTGACGTCAGCGACTGAGTGGCGCGCGCCGGATTGGACTGGAACGCCACTAGGGCTAGGTCTGCTTCCGGCCGCGTACGCAACGTGCAGGTGTGCATAGGGCGATGGGCCCAGACCCCTGCGCGCATAGGTTTAGACCGGCGTGCTGACCTCTCTGTTGTGCCTAGGTGGGGCTGCGACGTGTTGATCTTCCGAGGCCGGGCATGACCCAGAAAAGTGTGTCCGGCCAAATGGGATCGAGCGTGTTGGGTTATGTGGTGCACCCCTGCAGGGAAGTTTATCTATTCGAATAGCCGTGTCCCTCGGTAAAAGGACGACCCGGAGTTGTACCTTGACCTTATGACAACTAGAACCTGGATACTTAATAAAATACACCCTTCCAAGTGCCAGATACAACCCGGTGATCGCTCTCTAACAGGGCGACGAGGAGGGGATCGCCGGGTAGGATTATGCTATGCGATGCTACTTGGAGGACTTCAATCTACTCTCTTCTACATGCTGCAAGATGGAGATGCCAGAAGCATAGTCTTCGACAGGATTAGCTATCCCCCTCTTATTCTGGCATTCTGCAGTTCAGTCCACTGATATGGCCCTTTACACATATACCCATGCATATGTAGTGTAGCTCCTTGCTTGCGAGTACTTTGGATGAGTACTCACGGTTGCTTTTCTCCCTCTTTTCCCCTTTCTATACCTGATTGTCGCTAACCAGATGCTGGAGTCCAGGAGCTAGAGATCCCGAGGATGATTCTACATGGAGTTCGGCTTCGAGGAGTAGTTAGGAGGTCCCAGGCAGGAGGCCTTGCCTTTTCGATCGTTGCTACTTTTGTGCTAGCCTTCTTAAGGCAAACTTGTTTAACTTATGTCTGTACTCAGATATTGTTGCTTCCGCTGACTCGTCTGTGATCGAGCACTTGTATTCGAGCCCTCGAGGCCCCTGGCTTGTATTATGATGCTTGTATGACTTATTTATGTTTTAGAGTTGTGTTGTGATATCTTCCCGTGAGTCCCTGATCTTGATCGTACACATTTGCGTGCATGATTAGTGTACGGTCAAATCGGGGGCGTCACAGCACATTTAGATTCGTCATCATTTTCTTCGTGATCATGTGTTGAAGGGCGACATTTCTATTGAGCATGTAAAGACTGAAGAACAGCTAGCCGATATCTTCACAAAGCCCTTGGATGAGAAGAGATTTACCAAGTTGCGGTGTGAGCCAAATATCTTAGAATCTTCGAATGTTCTTTGAAAAGGACACTCATCCTAACACTTATGCAAAATTGATGACTTAGATGTGCAACACATGAAGAAACGTTTTTCTTCAATCAATGAAGAATAACACTCTAAGTGTGAAGAAATTAACGAAGAATTTGATTCTTAGAGCCCTACGATAATTGTACGCGGTGTCTGAAATCATCATTCTTATATGGTGGGTCACGCCACCATCAAAAGTTGAAAATCTTCAATTTGAGTTTTTTCCTCAGTTTTGAAATTCCTCAATTGTTCATATTCTTCAACTTTGCATTATCCTCACTGTTTCCATCGTTTTTCTTCATTATATATATAAGTTTATGTCCTCTATAGCATTCACTTATTGCTATTTCTTCAAGTTGCTTTTTCTGCTAAGTGAATGTGATCGGAACCTTCCCCCTCTATGCTATACTCAACCAAATCTATTCACAAATTCTTCATGTGCATTCCATTTGAAACTCGTTCAAAATCTTCACTGTGTCCTTATCAGCTGAAGAATTTGCGAACGGAACTTTTAACTTATCTTATCCAAAATTTTCGTTTTGCCGCTCAAACCGTTCCGCATCCCACGAAAACACTTATCTATTCACCCACGATCTCACACGATCTCCACTTCTCAGTACGTGGGTGAAAAATGTCAAGCGAATAAGAAGGGTCAGGGGCACGTTCGTCCAAATTCTTCGGGCGAATAGTTTTTCACCGTGGCTATAAATACCCCTTTCCATCTTCACTTCTCCTTTACTCCGCTCGACCTCACTCCAGCTCGAGCTTCTCAAACCCTAATGCTGCAGCTACTTCATCGTCGCCGGTAAGGAAGAGCTTCACTGCCTCGACCTCGTCACCGCCGTACTCACGCCAGCCGTGGATTTCTTCCCTCCGCCGCCGCCGTAGCTGTCTTCCTCAGCCGAGTTAGGGCGTGGAAGATCTGAACTGACGAACTTCACGTCTACACTTCCCAGTTCGTCGTGTTCTTCTTCCAGGGTAACTAAAAGCTACTTTTACTGCCCTCTTTGATTCAAATGATTACTACAAAATCTTCAAAGGTGTTTTTCTTCAAATCTTCACACACTAAAACACCTCACATGTCATCTGTTCTTGATTCATTTCTCTAAGCTACGTTTTTCTTCAAGATTCCTCAATTGTGTGGATTCTCAATCTATACAACTCTGGAACCTAAGACAAAGAACGCTTAGTGAAATTCTTCAAGACTCATCTGGTCAAATTCCTCAAACTTGTTCTTTTTTCAAAACCTTCTGAGAACGCATATGACCTCTCCAAATTCCTCGCAACTATACTCTGTTCACAGGTACTCATGTCCGCTGCTGAATCACTAGGTTCCCATCAACTTAACTCATTTGCAGCGTTCCTCGAGGATAAGTTGCATACATCTTCAGAGAATTCCATTGTTCAAATTCCTCATCTGAAGAAAATGGCTGATGGAAAGAGGCCACAAAAGGGAGGAAAGAGGCCTGAGGTCAATACTGCTTTTGAAATCCCTGATGACATATATGCTGATTACTGCACTCCTGATGAGGCCAAGTTTGGAAAAGAGGACAAAAATCAGCGCAAGGTGCGCATCCAGAGGATAGAGAGGAGATGGGCAAGAGAGTGGAGGGAGTACAGGTATGTTACTCCCAAGTACATGAAGAAATTCGTTCTAAATCCTCCATGCCCAAGACCTCCGTTGGCACCTAGCCAAGAAGCGGATCCCACCAGCCTCAAGCGCGGTGAGGATTATCCTAATGAATGGGCCAAGCGCCAGGCCAAGTTGGCCAGACAAGTAAGAGAAGCAGTGAGGAAATTCAACAAAGACTCTGCTGCTGCTGCCACTGCCGAGGCCTCTGCTAGCAAGCCAAAGAAGGCCATGGCAAAGAATCCTGTGCATAAGCCAAGTGCTTCACCTTCAATGCCCTCACGGCCAAGTTCCTCAGCAATGCCCTCAAGGCCAGATTCCTCAAAGCCCTCACGACCAACTCCTCAAACTGCTCTTGCTCCTCCAAAGTCCTCAGCTCCTCCGCCAAAAGTCTTCGGCTGCTCCGACCAAATCCTTAGCACATGTGCATCTCGCCATGTGCCAAAGGACAGCAGGCATATCTATTGCCTCAGGAGCCTCTGCAAGTTCCTCAGCTGCTCCAAGTTCCTCAGCTGGTCCCTCTCTGCTGAAGAAAAAGGCCGCTGCTGGACGAGGTCCTCGACCAAGTCCTCACAAGAAGCAGGTCGCCTTCCAAGTGCCCTCTGATGATGATGAGGCTGGTGATGAAGAACTAGCCGAAATCATCAGGGACAGGCAGCACAGGGCCGCTAGTGCCAAGGGCAGTGTTGTGCCTCTTTTGCCGGATCCGAAGAAGATCCTGGATTACATTGATCTGTGGCACAAAGATCCAAACACTCCCTTGCCTGAACTGAATCTCTCTCCTGGTCAAAGTCATATGCTGTCAGCGTTCATTGCTGAAGAAAAATGGAAATTTGAGAAGGCCAGGCAGCTGAAGAAAGCTCAGTACAAGAAAGAGCACTTTCTAAAGAAAAACGTTGTCAAGATGACAACTGATGAACTTCTGAAGATCCAGGCTGAAATCAAAGGCCTCAGCGATGACTTCAACGCTTACTATGCTGATTGGCAAGGAGCCAAGGTCAGGTTTGTAAAACTGACTGAGACATTCACTACCAAGGTTGCAGCTCCATCGCAACCAGAAATTCCTCAACCCGAAGCATCTGCTCAACCGAATGAAGAGCACGCCAACACCGCTGATGAAAATCAGGCTGCTGAAGAAAATGTGAGTTCCAGGGCTGATGATTGCATTCCAGCCGCTGAAGAAATTACCAGGGCATCCACTAGTGGTGCGCCTGAAGAAAATGAAGAAGTCGGGGCAACTGCATCAGTTGTGCCTGAAGAAATTCAACCAAATTCCTCTGCTCCTCCTGCGCCTACTCCAACTTCGATCCTTCCATCTGCATCAGATGTGAAGAAGACCAAGGCTGCAGAGCGTGCAACTGTGAAGAAAAGGAAGGCATCAACTTCATGAGATTCCTCAGCCCCGAAGAAGATGAAGCCATTGACTAGCTCCTTTGACAACCCAATTGATGTTGTTCCTATCTCAACCATGCCATCAAAGGACCTTGTTACTTTTGATGAAGATTACGTGATTCCAAGTAATCCGATGAAGAGAATCCTTCTACTACTTCCTCAGGGCAGATGGATGAAGAAATTGAAGCGGACGCAATCCCTTCAACTCCAATTGTCTCCTCGCCCATGCCTCAGTTCACTGCTGAAGAGGCCGGCGTTGAGGAATTGGATGAACACAACTCTGACGTGGACATTGGGAGTACTACTCCATTGATGAATGATGACTTTTGGGATAGTCAGCACCCCAACTCTCCACTATTCACGCCATTGTAGCAAATCCCTCAGTCCCCAGCACATACTGTTCCATTGGGCTCTGAAGAAACTCACCCCACTTCATCTGTTCATGAAGAAATTCCAGCCACTAGTGCTGAAGAAACTGCTGCTGCTGAATCATTGAAGGCACAGACTGCCACTAAAGAGGAACCAGAAATTCCTCAGCCTGAAGAACCTGAGATTACGATTCCTGAGGTTGTGATGCAACTGACTGACACTCCTCAACCAAGCCAAAGGATCCATTCTCCAGGAAGCAAAAATTCCAGACTGATGATTTCTTTGGCGAGCGTGTATTCTTCACAGATTACAACCCCTATGACTCTGCTCGCATTAGGAAGAGGTGTTTTTGGACTGCCAGCCAGGCAAATTTCTATTCCTTAGTGCTGTTCAACAAAGACAAAGTCTTTGATCATGAGCACATTCCTCACGTGGATATGGAATCTCTGCCGTGCTTCGTGCCAGTCCTCAGTGTTCTTCACGACACTGGACTGTTAAATTTCTGCACGGATATCTCTGATTGGAATGAAGAACTCATTCTTCAATTTTATGCAACGCTGCACATCACCGGAGACTCTGAAGATGTGAACTCCTGGGTGCTAGACTGGATGTCTGTAAACAATCACTATAAGGCACCAGCTACTGAATTTCTCCGTGCTTTGCCTCTCAGTCCTCCCCATGAAGCTGCTCGTTGCTTGTACCAAGAGCCTGAGCTCACTGCCCACTATATGCAAGTGCTGATGAAGCCACTGAAGCCAGGTCAGGCCCCAAGAACAAAATTCCCCGTGAAGGAATTGCTATATGTGCCTCAGACTGTCTATCGCATTTTGACGAAGACATTGAGTCCTATCAAGGGCCACGACTCGAATGAAGAAGAAGTCGTTGGTATCATGAAGAATGTGCTTTTCAATATCATGCATGGCGTTCCCGTCAACTTCCATGGTTTCTTCATGAGGACTCTGGCCAGTGTCGCAATGTCACCATTTGAGTTGAAGCCTTATGCTCCGTGGATTATGTGATTCATCCGAACAAGGTCCTCACTCAACTACAAAGCTGATACCCTAAACCACTGCAGCTACTTGCCCCTGATTGAAGTCCTTAAACAGACATTTACCTCAGCTGATGACAAGGGCAAGGCCGCTGCTGTTATAGATGAAGGCATTCGTCCATTGGATGGCCAATTTCGCAAAGCTGCATCTTACTCCACCAATGATGACTCTGCCACTCATGACTCTGCCGCCAACACAACCAAGCAAAATCCTCAAGGCACAGCTCCCAGGGTGATGACTGATCGTGAGCTTCTTCTCAGTCTTCATCAGAAGGTTGATCGCAATCACAAATGGGTCAAGCGTCAATTTGGTTCAATTCTTCACAACATGACTGCTACCCACAATGCAGTGAAGAAAAACCACTACTACCTCCATGAAACCTTCAACCGTACCTGGGTTGTTCTGTCTCACATTTATAGCGAAGAAGATCTGAAGAAAATGGGTCTCAAGGAAGATTTTGACTGGTCTATTCCTGCACCGAAGAAATACAAGAAGGTCAAGGTTCCTTCCTTGGTGGCCAGCTCGTATTCCTCATCTCACGACACCGATGAGTATGAAGACTTGGACGACACTGCGGCAGGCCCTACAACAACAAACGACCCCAACAACGCTGGCGCTCCTCCATCAACTTGATATTCTTCAGGGGCGTTAGTCCTCATTTTCGATCCTTTTGGTCATTCCATGACAAAGGGGGAGAAATTTCAATTAGTCTTCAAGCGGCTCTATCTATATGGGCATTTTTTTTGCTAAGTTACAACTCTCGTTCTTCTGATGACTTTGCTAGATCGAGTTGTAAACTTAAACTCTATGGTGGCCTGATACTTTTGCTGTGATTTTCTGCATGCTTATTCCTCATTAATGTTTATGCACGCATGCTGAATTACATCAGTCACCATATTTCATCATGCATTTAAAATTCTTCATATATTATGTCAAATGTGTGTATGAATTACAAGATATAGGGGGAGATCTCTATGATTCTACTCTTCAAGTGTGCATTGCTTCAAAAGCAAATTCCTCACTATCCACATCTTCAGGGGGAGTTCTTCTATATCTTGCTACCAAATTCCTCAATTTCAGTATTTACACTTCATATGTTTATCCCCGTTGAAAACTTAACATATATTGTCATCAATCACCAAAAAGGGGGAGATTGTAAGTGCATCTAGTGCCCCTTAGTGATTTTTGTGTATTGAAGACTTATAGGTTAAGGGACTAATGTGTTTAAGAGTGTACACAGGTCTATAAGTCTATCAGGAGTTTGATATTTACAGAGAAAGTCGACCCCTAAAAATGAAGTTCTTCGACTGAAGACTTTGGATTTCTGAAGACTTTCTGAAGACTTTGAAAGTGAAGAAATTGGTGTGACCTTGAAGACTAGGTATTCATTCGAGGAACATGAAGCGTGAAGACTTTTGTTTTCGTAGTTTCATTTTCTCTTTCTTGAGTCATAGGAAACACCGTACTGTTAAAGGGGGTCGAGGAAATACTAAGGAAAAATTTCCATGTGATGCTCAACTCAAATCCTACACCTACCAATCCCTTCGAGTGAAGCCATTGGAAATCTCATACAGTTCAGTCATATTCTTCAGTGACAGAGACAAAGTTCTTCTGGTCTCTGAGGAATTTGTTCTGACTGAGGAGTTAGGTATTCGCCAGTGCGGATTGCCTACACAGTGAGGAACATGATAGCCCTGAGGAATTTGATACTCAAATTTCCGACCGTTGTTGTGCCTTGTGCCATCTGTCTCAAAATATCTACCCACCTAATGGTCATATAAGGGCATTTATGTCTTATCATGTCGGGCTGCTCCCTAGGCTATAAATAGCCGCCCCCTACAACCACTAGCTGGTTAGCTGCTCCGAGAGAAACTAACACTTGTCATTTGAGAGCATCCCATCCTCCGCGGACTTTGAGAGAAAATCATCAAGTGAGGAAAACCCAAACCCAAACACCTACAAATCCAAAGTGATTGAGCATCACTGAAGAGATTGATCCTGCGTGGATCCGCCGCTTGTTACCTTTGAAGAATGTGCTTCTTCCAGACGGTTAGGCGTCATGGTCTAGAGCATCCAAGAGGAATTGTGGATCGCCGAGTGACCGAGTCTGTGAAGGTTTGGAAGTCACCTGAAGACTTACCATGAGTGATTGGGCGAGGTCTGTGCGACCTTAGCTCAAGGAGAATACGGTGAGGACTGTGTGTCCGGGACTGTGTGTCCTCAGGTTTAATACCTCGCCGCTCCAACCAGACGTAAAACTGAGACAACAGTTGGAACTGGTCTACCAAATCATTGTCTTCGCCAAGCTTACTGGTTCTATTTCCTCAACTCTTTCTTTTCCTCGTAACTGTGTTGCGCACTTGTTCATATCTGTGTTTGAAGACTTTGGCTGAAGACTTTCTCAATTTCCTCAGTTCAATTTCTTCAGTCTGTTTGTCTTCATCCTGTGTTATCCTGTGTTTACGCTTTCTGTACTCTGTGCTTGTCTTCAGTTCATCATGATGACCATGCTTGTGTTCTGTTATGTTTACTTTTGAGTACTTATTCCGCTGCAAGTAGTTCTTCGCTAAGGAATTTCCTCACCCGCAAATTCCTCAGTGAAGAATTCATAAAAATCGCCTATTCACCCCCCCTCACTACAAAAAAAAGACACATCCGTGACATTTTGGGCCGAACGAAGTTTTTTTCTGTCATACATATGACACTTCTATGACGATAATTGTGACAAAACCCGGTATCATCATAGATGTGGTGGGCTCCTACTTCTATGACAAAAAATCATGACAGAAAATGGGCTTTTCGTCCTGGGCGGGCCGGAGACGCAGCTGCATGACATTCTTTGGGCCGTCCATGACGGAAAAAACCGTGGTAGAAGCGAGGGCGAGGAAAATTTCGGGGAGTTCCCGGTTACAGTGGGAGGTCGGGGGCCGAGCGATGCGCGTTTCTCTCGTACACGTACGCGCGTGTGTGCGAGGCGTTGGCTCTAACTGAACCCGAGCGAGGCGTTGGGCTCTAACTGAACCCGAGCGATTGCACTGCAGGCTACGCGTTACTGAACCCGAGCGATCGATCGATGGCTGTTAACTGAACCCGGTCGAGCGATTCCTTCGCTACTGCTGCTAACTGAAGCCGATCGATGCTGCCTCTGGATGAACAGTGAGCGTTGCTGGGGGGTTTGGATGAACAGTTCCCGGTGGGGGTGGATGAACAGGACCCCGTGGTGTTGCCTCTGGATGAACAGGACCCCGATCGATCGAGCCGGTTGGGGCTGGATGAACAGGACCCCGTGGAGGGCAGGATGAACAGGACCACCCCGTGGAGGGCAGAATGAACAGTAGACGGTGGAGGGCTGGATGAACAGTAGCCCGTGGAGAGGGCTGGTTGAACAGTAGCCGGTGGAGTAGCGCGTGGTGGAGGCTGGATGAACAGGAGCCCATGGATGAACAGTCGCAGGTGGAGGCTGGAGGAGGTCGACGGTGGATGAACAGTAGCCCGTGGAGGCTGGAGGGGGTCGACGGTGGAGATGAACAGTGTCCCGTGGAGACCCGTTTTGCGGTACGCCACACCCCTCCCGATGAACAGGACCCCCGTTTCGACCGTAGCGCTCCAACACAAGTCCGTTTCCTCCGTTTTGCGGTACGCCACACCCTCCCGATCAACAGGACCCCCGTTTCGACCGTAGGAGGTCCGTTTCCTCCGTTTTGCGGTACGCCAGACCCCTCCCGATGAACAGGATCCCGTTTCAAACGTGGCCGGTCGAACACAAGGCCGTTTCCTCCGTTCTGCGGTACGCCAGGCCTCGTTTCCATCGGCTGTTCCGTCCAAGCCCTCCCGATGAACACGACGACGCATTCCGTTCCGACCCAGCCGGTTGGCTCCCCATGAACACGACGACGACGCTGTTTCTCCGTTCCGACCCAGCCATGTACACGAGCCCTGGCCGTACGTATGCGCGAGTAGGCGTTCGAGACCCTGCCCGTATGTACGTACGTGGCCGTATTTTCTTTCTTGCACACTGGCCGCTGTACGTACGTGTACATGCTACGTGCGCGCCTCTACTACGACACGTGCGCGCCTCTACATCGACCAGTATGTACGTACACGTTCGCGACCAGAATGACAATGCTACGTACGCTTCGACCAGGTGGGTCCCGACTGTCAGGCACTTCCTTGCCTGCGAAGATGTAGCTGGTGGGTCCCAGCAGTCAGGGGGCGAATCGTTTTTTTTGCCCGGACGCACTTCCTTGCGTGCGAAGATGTAGCTGGTGGGTCCCAGCAGTCAGGGGGAAACGTTTTTTTCGCGAAATACAGTGGCCCGTCCGGTGGGTCCCAGCTGTCAGGTGGAGGAATCATTATTTTCCGCGTAATAAGGAGGCACTTCCTTGCTGCGGCCGTGGACCCAGCTGTCAGCCTCTCCACGTACAGTCCACGTCCGATGGAAGTCGTTCCTTGACCACGTTGACCACGCCGCGCCGAGAGCACCAGGGCGGTGGACGACGGCGAGGCCTAGGAAGGGGACGACGGGGAGCCGGGGAAGACGCGGCAGTGGAAGCCCGCGCGGAGAGGAGTACGAGGGTTCACTGGTTCGGCTGCGGTGTGAGGCTGCCGTCGCCGCAGGGCCTGGCCAGCGGTGGGAATAGTAGGGGGCGGTGAGGCCTCCGCGGCAGCACAGCCGGCCACGGGAGGCAGGAGCATGCGGCACGACCGGCGCTGCTTTGGGCGGCTGGAGCAAGAAGACCAGAGGTTGAAGAAGCACTACGGCCGTTGGATGGACATCGTACGGTCACTGGAGCTAGAATCGTTCATATTGACTAAAGTTGACAAAGGCCCCCGTCCCAGTCAACTTAGTAGGCCCACAAGTCAGCCTCCCACCATGGTGGGTCCCAGCTAGCAGGGGGAGTATTCATTTTTTTGTGCGTAATAAGGAGGCACTTCCTTGCGTGCGAAGATATAGCTGGTGGGTCCGAGCTGTCAGCGGCGGTAACGTTTTTTTCGCGAAATACAGAGGCCCTTTCGGTGGGTCCCTGATGTCAGGTGGAGGAATCATTATTTTGCGCGTAATAAGGAGGCATTTCCTTGCGTGCGGCCGTGGACCCAGCTGTCGGCCTCTCCACGTACAGTCCACTTCAGATGCATGTCGGTCGTTGACCACGTTGACCAGGCCGCGCCGAGAGCACCAGGGCGGTGGACGACGGCGAGGCCTAGGAAGGGAACGACACGGAGGCAGGGAAGACTCGGCAGTTGTTTCCCACGCGGAGGGGAGTACGACTGTACGAGGGTTTACTGGTTCGTCTGCCGTCGCCGGAGAATAACAGCAGGTGTGGGTGAGTAGAGGGATGGCTAGGCCAGCGATGGGAGTACGGTGGGGCGGTGAGGCCTGCGCGGCAGCAGAGCCGGCCGCGGGGAGGAGGGAGCAGGCAGTCCCGCCGGCGCTTGTTTGAGCGGCTGGAGCAGGAAGAGCAGAGATTGAAGAAGCACGACGGCCGTTGGATGGCCATCCAACAGTCACTGCTTGTGCGTCAACCTTTTTTTAGGAAAGCCTCAAATCTGTGGAAAACAGCATACAACCCATCTGCCATTATTTCTAATAATTTACAGCCCATTTGCTAATTATTAAGGTTTTTTTGGAGCCCATATTCTTTTTGTTAGCATTACAGCCCATATTGTGGCCACGGTTAAAAAATTATACGAAATTTTGCATATTTCGGTGCGGTCCGAACTGTTTTTAATCCCGAAATTTCGACTCACATTCAAACTGATTTTAAAAATAAATGTATATCAATATAAAATCCAACAAATTCTCCACGCATAAAAATTAATGTAATTTAAAATCTCGAAATGAAAAAAAAGATATTTGAAACTAATTGCCGGTTTGATGTGTTTTAAAAATGTACAGCCCATTTCTCATTACTGATGGGCCATTTTCTCGGCCAGCCGAATGAAAGCTCTCCTCGTCTTGAAAGATTTGCAGCCCAACAGGCCTGACAAAGCGACTTACTTGGCAAATCACAAAAAAACTGGGCTGTGGCCGTGGACCCAGCTGTCAGCCTCTCCACGTACAGTACTCTTCCGATGGAAGTCATTCCTTGACCACGTTGACCACGCCGCGCGGAGAGCACCACGGCGGTGGACGACGGCGAGGCCTAGGAAGGGGACGACGCGGAGCCGGGGAAGACGCGGCAGTGGAAGCCCGCGCGGAGAGGAGTACGAGGGTTCACTGGTTCGGCTGCGGTGTGAGGCTGCCGTCGCCGCAGGGCCTGGCCAGCGGTGGGAATAGTAGGGGGCGGTGAGGCCTTCGTGGCAGCACAGCCGGCCACGGGAGGCAGGAGCATGCGGCACGACCGGCGTTGCTTTGGGCGGCTGGAGCAAGAAGACCAGAGGTTGAAGAAGCACTCCGGCCGTCGGATGGACATCGTACGCTCACTGGAGCTAGAATCGTTCATATTGACTAAAGTTGACAAAGGCCCCCGTCCCAGTCAACTTAGTAGGCCCACAAGTCAGCCTCCCACCATGGTGGGTCCCAGCTAGCAGGGGAGTATTCATTTTTTTGTGCGTAATAAGGAGGCACTTCCAGTGGGTCCGAGCTGACAGCGGGGGGAACGTTTTTTTCGCGAAATACGCTGGCCCGTCCGGTGGGTCCCAGCAGTCAGGCGGAAACGTTTTTTTCGCGAAATAAGGTGGCCCGTCCGGTGGGTCCCTGCTGTCAGGTGGAGGAATAATTATTTTGCGCGTAATAAGGAGGCACTTCCTTGCGGCCGCCTGGACCCAGCTGTCAGCCTCTCCACGTACAGTACTCTTCCGATGGAAGTCGGTCGTTGACCACGTTGACCACGCCGCGCCGAGAGCACCAGGGCGGTGGTCTGGACGACGGCGAGGCCTAGGAAGGGGACGACGCGGAGCCGGGGAAGACGCAGCAGTGGAAGCCCGCGCGGAGAGGAGTACGAGGGTTCACTGGTTCGGCTGCGGTGTGAGGCTGCCGTCGCCGCAGAATAACAGGGGGTGTGGGTGAGTAGAGGGATGGCCTGGCCAGCGGTGGGAGTAGTACGGGGCGGTGAGGCCTCCGCGGCATCACAGCCGGCCACGGGAGGCAGGAGCACGCGACACGACCGGCGCTGCTTTGGGCGGCTGGAGCAAGAAGACCAGAGGTTGAAGAAGCACTACGGCCGTTGGATGGACATCGTACGATCACTGCAGCTAGAATCGTTTATATTGACTAAGTTGACAAAGCCCTTGGTACGCGTCAACTTAGTAGGCCCACAGCTCGGATTTGGCAGAGAACATATAGCCCATTTGCGATTTGTAAGAATGTACAGCCCATTTTTTAATTCTAATGGAATTTACTACAGCCCATTTACAGTTTGTTAAAAGTACAGCCCAACTTCTAGCTAGGACAACGATTAATAATTTCAAACAACCGCTCAAAACAGAATTCAAAAAAATTCCCACATTTTGATGGGATCCGAAATATTTTTATCCGAAATTTCTAGTCAGGTTAAATATAATTTCAAAATAAAGTTGTATTACGTTAAAATCCAACGAAATATTGCGCGCGCAACAAGTAATGAAATTAAAATTTTCAAATTCCAAAAATAATATATTTTTCAAACTAATTACGTGTTTGGTGCATAGTAACTGTCCAGTTATTATAATTACATCCCATTTATTATTTCTTAAAGTCCATTTTCTTGTTAAGCCTAATGCATACCTCCTAGGAAAGTTTGCAGCCCAGCGGGGCGGAGAATAACAAGTTGACCCGGATATTGTGTACAACTGTCGGCCCAGTTGCATTGCTGATGTTGAAAAAAAGGCCTGTGTAGTACAGTACAACCTAACATGGTTACTCAGCCCACATTCAGCGACGCCGGAAAGGCCCAAACAAGGCTTCTGTACAACTTTTTGAAGTCACTGAGCTCAATTAATAACTTAAGAAAAAAGTTAGATTACAGTGGAACCTAATTAAAAGCTGTCACGAGCAAATAAATAATTCAACGGGTCCCACTTGTGCGTGTGTGCGTGTGCGTGTGTGTGTGTGTGTGAGAGAGAGAGAGAGATAGAGAGAGACCCATCGGTCGATGCTCGTAAATACATCTTTCAGCCATATGCATTGCTGATGCTCAGTAAAAACTTATATAGTTGACACAATCATATAGAACATCATAGCACACTGAACTTGCATACAAAAATTTCACGCAGGCGGCACAATCAGGATGGAAGCAGTGGATCGCTACGGGAAGGGCTATGTTGAAACCAACGAAGTCGTACATAACGGTTCATCGTCTTTATCAATGACGGGGAAATATCTTGAATGTTATGCAAAGAAAACAGACAGACAACACAATAAGTTCTGCTAGCACATTAAGTTGACGTACAACCCTTTCTAAAAAAAGTTCAGGTACAAAATTAGAACAGGTCACAATCAAATGTACTGGCATATCAGTGCTTCACACCCATAGCTCGGATTTAACTAGTATCTGACAAGATTCAGTTGTTACCTCAAATTAGAGCACATCCAGGCAGCCAGCCCTGCCTCTTCTCCCAAAGAAGCAGTGGCCTCCGCCGCGCGATGGAGTAGGCCCTGTGCCATCCATCGTTCCGAGCAACACGGGGAAAGTCTGACGTTGACTCCTGTAATGGACGTCGTCGACGGACCCTGGCACCAGCGGCGGCGGCAGGACTTCGATTGATGGATTGACCACTTCTTCGACATGCACGAACACTCGATACAGGTACATCCCTAACGTGGTCCGCGGCGGCCTTGGTGGCGACGAATAGTACAACCCCGGTTCCTGCACCGGTATCTCAACACCAATCACCTTCGGTATGGTGGACGGCTTCTTCATCCATGCCATAACCGTCAGAGCCCAGCTGTCTGGAGGAACAAACATACTTACGAGCTCACCTCCAAGGTCGTTGATAAGCTCGTTCATGGACTCGCTGTTCCAAGCACGTCGAGGCATGCCGTGGAAGGTAAGCTTTGTTAAAAACTCAAGCTCAGAGGGCACCGAGCCCCATCCTGGGTGCCACCGATCAAAGCTCACCAGCGCGCCATCGCAGAACAAACGCCGGGAAGATTCGAACACACGACTGCAGTCGAAAGTTGTCCGGAACCTGACGAAGAAATCAGCCGGTGGCGGACAGACTTCGACGAGCAAGTCACTTATTTGGATGCCGTGCGCAATGCCAAGAGCTTTGACAAGGTCGTCCGGCGAGACGGGAGGCCGGTCGCCGTTGATGGTTACCATCAGCACTTTGCCGGCAAACTGGTCGTCAAGCGCCGCCATGCCACTGTTGAGCGACAGCACGCAGCGACCGAAGGCAGGACGGACCTCAGGATCTCCGGCTCGGAGATCCGCGTTGACCGGCGACATGATAGTGCGCTTGAGTACAGGGAGTACAGGAGGGGGATTTGGGGGAACTGGAGTAGGAATCGAGATTCCAGAGGTGGGGGAGGGGCGGGAGACTGGGGATGAAAAGGTAGCATGAATTTCGAGCACGCGCCAATATGCTCTCGGCGCGCAAGCGCACGAAAACACCGGTGGCGCCCACATGTCGGCCTAAGAGTCCTTATTCTTTCTTTTTTGGAGAGCCCGGCCTTTTTTTCAGGATCTTTTGAGAGCCCGGCCTGAGAGTCATAATTGACCTGTTTGGCATTGCGTTACTACTCGGCCCATATTCAACGACACCTCACTGGCCCAAACAAGTGTACATCATCGAAAAGACACTGAGCTCAAATTATATAACTTGAAAAAAGGAGATATACTCTGAACACTGGAGAATGGTGATGCCCTCATTTAGCCCACCAGTAGTTCGAGACAATAAACAGTTCGAAACAACGATATATACAACATTCAAACACTGACTAGTGACTACTACTGACATAAACAGCAAGACATGATAGTTCATAAGAAGTCTTGCTACACCACCAAAACGCACCCATCTGCAGCGCTCAGACTCTCGTGATCCAGACGAGAATGACATTCTAAACAGAAGCAACTATTACATAGTAAGAGTGACATAGACGAGGATGACCAAATGACAAGGAATATGCATAACAAAAGAAAGAACTACCCATCCAGAACCAGCAGCAAAGACAACAAAGTCATTCGAAGAGATGATCCAACACCATCATAATTTGCAGCCCCGCTTCAGCGACCAGTGATCCGGAGACACCAGTACTCCACCCTTTCGATGCAACAGCCCAATTACCTATCAACCTGAAGGCTTGAACCACATCACTGCCTGTCGTAATTGAGACATCCAAGGATCAAAGTTAATCCGGATGCCTTTGTCATTCTCACCTTCTTTTGGCTGCAGGCTGTATCGTTGACAATCAGGGGAGTTTGCTCCCGAACTCCTAGGGCTCGCCGTGTAGACACAGTTTTCCATAGCAAACAGAGCCTCTCTGCCATCAAGGTCCTTGCCAACGGTGATCTCCTGGTTAATCGGATAATTGAGTCCGAGAAACAGAGAGTGTGAACCAAGGCTGTTTACCCGCCTCCAACTAAAAAATCCTAAAGGCCCCAACAAGCTGGTATCCTGCTCATAGACGTAACAGCCACTGTCCGGATACTCACGTATTACACGGTGCTTGTATACAGTGGGGTTTTTGCAATATAACTTTTCCGGCTCATGTGTCCGAATGATCATCAGTCTTTTGCCGTCGTCTGATCGAGCGAGGAACCAGTTGTGCTTCCCTGTTTTTGGCAAAGGTGGTGTGATTACAAAGGGCAGTAACTGTAGGGACACTGCATCATATCAAAAAGGACAGGCATTGTTAATGTAAGATCAGCATTGTTCAGAGTATGAGTAGGATAATGCAAGAAACAGCATTGATATGTCCCTGTTGGAACTGGGAGGAAAATACAGGGAAATGTATACTGGGTTCGAAAATATAGAAGTGCCATGCATGGTTATACTCATGTTATCTCGCAATCGATTCTTCACAGGAAACTACCATGTCATGCATGTTATGTACTCCCTCCGTTCCCAAATATTTGTCTTTCTAGGCATTTCAAATAGACACAACATACGGATGTATGTAGACATATTTTAGAGTGTAGATTCACTCATTTTGCTCCGTATGTAGTCACTTGTTAAAATCTCTAGAAAGACAAATATTTGGGAACGGAGGGAGTAATCATGTTCTGTCCTCACAAACAAATTCTTCAAGGTAACTAACAGACCATGCATTGTTATATACTCGTGTTCTGTGGGCAAAAATTTTGTGAGGATATTATTCTAGCCATTGATTGCTGAAGGGCGAATATAGGTATGTACACATGGTAAGCATTGCAGGATTTCACTACTTCCAAATATAGAGTTCTCCATATGCACATTTACTTCCCTAATGTATGGTTAGATGAAACCAACAGTGTGGTGCATGTTTCTACATCATGAAAATGAGGAAACTAACATGGCCATTGATACACACTCATATTTAGTAGTAGTATATAGATTACTGTAAAATAAGGATAATATCCATATATTCCTAACCGTTTGATTATTCAGGGTACAAATTGGCTGTAATGACATGGTCACAATCGCATGAATTAACTCATTCCAAATATAGCTGATTTACGGCGTCTCTAATACATTGCCATAGTTCTACTCAAATTCTGCTCAAACAGGGATATGCCAATCATCACAAAAAGTTCAAACAGTGTCATGGCGTCATCATTAACATGAGACGGAAACAACTTACACGCGCCGTCCCAGCAATACGTGGTGCCATCTGCTTTGTCGATCGCGTAGATGATGCCATTGTGTTCAATAGCATCACAGAAGTGTGTATCAGCTTTGACGATGATCCACTGCGAGCCGAGTTGTCTCCAGCTAAAGAAGGCACCGGCGTAAAGATAGGCGAGTCCGCGGTCGAACAAGGCAATTAGCTTGAAGTCTGCGTAATTCGCATGTCGTGTGGGCACTTGGCAGATTACAATCTTCTGCAAAACAAGGTCCGTCCAACTGACGTAGTAATCTAGATGACTTGGACCGCGATGGTAATACTCTATATAATCCAACGGAGGAAGGATAATCTCATGGGAGGTCTGGAAGTTCACGAGCACCAACTTTTTACCGTCTTCTCTGAAGGCAGCCATCCAGTGGGAGTTCATGCCGACCCAGTACATACCTGCCAAGAAGTTTCGGGCGATGGTGATCGGATCGATGTCGAGGGAAATGATGTACGGCGACCCACTACATACCTGCAAAGAAGTTTCGGCTAATGGAGATCGGATTGAAGTCGAGGGGCATCATGCACGCCTCCGTATCATGGTGAGCCAATCTCGCAAGACCAGATAGCAGCAAGCAGGGTGTCTTGAAAAGCTTAGGCCTCGCTTCGACGATGGCCGTGTGCATGTCCCTCGAGCATGCAGCCAGCCGCAGGGCGCTCAACATATCCATACACGAACAACAGAGGTCGAGGATGTCACTGGGGAGATTGCTCCAATCGCGGCTCATATGGATGCTGCGCGGTTCGCGTTCGGCCATGGTGGAGTTTGGAAGGGGGCTTGATTTACGGGGGAGAAGGATGTCGGTGCTGGAGCGGCTAGCGAGGGAATAGTGGTACTGGGGGAGGCGAGTGAGGCGACGGTACACGGGGGCACAGTGAGATGGAGACGGAGACGGAGACGAGAAGGAGATGGAGATGGAGTGGTGCTATGGGAGCGGAGAGGGAGACGAGGCGAGGCGCCAATGTGCTGTACAGCGGCGGTGACAGACTGCACAGTGCACAGGGTGAGGCTGACTTTGGTAACCCGAACACGCCGCCTGGACTAGTGTCAGGCGCAGGGTGTTGTCACTTCACTGTGAGGACCGGATGAATAGTATTTTGACCATCAAGTGTACCATAGTTGTACTACTACTACTACTACTACTACTACTACTAGTAGTAGTAGTAGGAACATGAGTACTCCAGTATTGTATAGCGGAAATAGGTCTCCCGTGCTAGCATGCCTGTTCAATTCATCGTTCAAGTATCATCCATATTGCGAGCAGAACCAAATTCTCGTGCATGCCCAATCAACGCCCTGCCGCGATGCATGCAGTGGTCGTTCTGGTGCATCAAGGACGGCATGCAGATCGTTCCACACTTGAGAAGAGGAAAAATGGAAAGGTAGAACGCGGCAGCAGAGGAAGAGAACGCTGGCTAACGAGGCTGGGAGGGGATCGAGCAGGAAGTTAATGCTCCACGCCTAAAGGTTTTGGGAAAGCCTGATTTTCATAAGGTGACTTATACTCACCTAAACGGAGGGAGTATTCCTTAACCAGAGAATGTTGTGTCTCCCACTCACGCGCTCAAAAAAAACTACGACACATTTTTTTATCTGTTTGCATAGGTCCCACCTATCAGGAAGGATGGGCACGTACACGAACAGGTACGACTCATCAGTCTACCCGCATAGCCTTTTCGTTTAGTCTACCTAGCCGTCTAATCAACTGCCTGCACGCCACTTCTCCCATTTACTTCTCCATCGGGAACCGATTCTCCTCGGCTTCTTCACCTCCCCTTCGTCTTCATTTGCATCCAAACCCCACTGCGTTCACATTGTTTTAACCTCTTTAAATAATCATCTACTACTTCAGTTAGACTAGCCATCTAATCCTAATTCTCCAAACCATAGCCCTCCGTTCCAGCGGTTCCAAATGGCGAAAGAGATCGAGATGCAGGTTTTTAGCGTCCAACATGTCCTCGTCGAAGGCTCGATGCGCATAGTTGCCACCGTCACCGTCCACCCAAGGGTTGTTCGGCAGTGGATCAACAATGTATCCAACTCCCTCGAAAAGGTAGAGACGAGGGTCATCGGTCTCGACGCAGAGTACACGGAGCGTGCCCCTGGGAAGATCCAGCGCGCCGCCGTCCTTCAGCTGTGCCTCGAAGATGATGTTTTGGTGTACCACATCATACACTCGCCCTCCATACCAGGTGAGCTTCACGATTTCTTGTCTCGGGAGGACGTATACTTCTGTGGGGCAGCCATCGAAGGGGACAAACAGAAGCTGGAGCCGTACAACCTTGATTTGAAAAGCATCGCTGGCCTACAAACCAGAATCAAAATTCCTGTAGAAGATTGTGATAAACAGACACCATCCCTATTCGACGTAGCAAATTTTGTGCTCGGTACAAATCTTCAGAAGGGTGACGAGACGGTGGCATTAAGGTCGTCTGGATGGGAGAATTATCCCTTGACGTACGAGCGGATAAAATATGCTGCCCTCGATGCCCGTGTGAGTTTCGAGATAGCTGCAAGGTCCAAAGAGCTTGTTGCGAAGCCGTCTCCCACAGAGAATGAGAACAAGAAGAAGAAGAAGAAGAAGAAGAAGAAGAAGAAGAAAAGGCTGCACCAGCAGGAGGGCATTATGGATGGATGAACTATTTCCTCTCTTGTAAAAAACATTATTCCCTCTCGGTGTATATTGATATAGATGGACTATTTCGATGGTGTGCATGTCTTTGGAACAGAGTAGTAGCATGGGTCCGCTTGACTATAAGGAACTATTTATCCGCATATATAGCTTTCTCTGCTACTCCTTCCAGTGATCGGTATGCAGTGCATGTGTCCGTAGACATGACAGCTTGTCCATGGAAGTTCAACTACGGCGACCATCACGTTTCATCTCGCGATTCCCACGACGCCTCTCCAACCCACGGCACCACGCCCCCCGACGTGCGCCTCACCCCTCTCGGCCGCACCGCCCCTCTGCCTTTGTGTGCATGACATGTGGGCCACCTAAAATGCGGCGAGCATCAAGTTTCTACCACAGCCACCCGCGATTCCCACGACGCCGCTCGAACCCATGAAACCACACGTCCCCCGACCTGCGGCTCACCCCTCTTGGCCCCACTGCCCCTCTGCCTACGGGAGCATTACATGTGGACCAGTCACCTATCGGGTCCACATGTTATTGACTCAAAGGTAGGTGTAGTAAGGCGCTGAAGCTCAGTCCCGACGGCCCTGAGAGGGAAATGTAACTCCTGCGCCAGGGCTTGTGGTGCTCCCGCAGCACGAACTCGTGCCAAACTCGAGATTTGTTTCTTTACTATACATGCACGCAACGATTTAATGGACATTGTAATCTCAACATGTGATGGGGAGCTCTAAATTTGAATTTGAAACTTATAAAACGAAAAGATTCAAAACAAATAAACTAGGAGAGAGGGAGTATATCGTAGGATGTGTCCCATACAAAATAAGTCCCCTGGTTTGTCACCGCGAAGATGCGGTTAGAAAGGAGCACAACGTCTTCCTACTCGTACGGCAACAAATCGGCCGCAGACAGCATGGTCCGCCTTTGACCGCCATGTGCAAGGTTCGTGCTATCTTATTCAATCTCACCGTGGTTCCATCGTACCAATTCATGCGGTGGCCCGTTGCATGGCTGATCCCAATGTTGGACAAAGGTTCTACGGGAACGGTGTCACCGTTGTAAATGTTGTGCAAATTGATGTTGGTACCCTCCCGTACATATGCAAGCCAATCTCCACTCGCACCGAGCCTAACCTGTGAAACAGTGGGCAGGGGGAGAATTAGGAAATGGACACGGAAGTAGTCTTTAGAATGCATTTACTACGTGATCAAACTCATCTTACCTGCTCATCGGAGGAAATCCGAGTGCCCCTCAACGTCGGCATCTCAAGGGGCGTCAACTTGCAACTACGGCCACGCCGCGCTGGAGAGACCCCCAAGGAAACATCCTCGTGCGTTCCACGGAACATCAAGATGCATTTGTATGAGTAGTTTATCTTGTGAGAGAAAAGGATGAACGAGGGAAGGCCTCTAGAGATAGAGATGGACACTACTACTACCAATGTGCTGGCCCGTGCGTTGCAATGGATCCAAAGTAGTAGAATAATACTTGTTCACGTGCTTGAAATATAAACACTCTAGTTTTGATATACATGTGTCAGCAGACATGACAGCTTGTCCATGGAAGTTGAACCACGGCGACCATCACGTTTCTTGTTTCTACCACTGCCACACCCACACGCGATTCCCACGACGCCGCTCCAACCCACGGCACGACGTCCCCCGACGTGGACATGGATCCTCTGACGTGGCTATCACTGCCTTGCCCTGCCTTTCCTTCGCTGACAGGTGGGACCCACGCTTATGGGTCCCACATGTCAGTGACAGAATGGTAGGATTGTTCGCGTCAGGGGATCCTCATCCCCCCGACGTGCCCCTCATCCCTCTCGGCCCCACCGCTCCTCTGCCTTTGTGTGCATGACATGCGGGCCAGCTGAACTGCGGCGACCATCAACTTTCTACCACAGACACACCCGATTGGACGCGGTTTGCCTGCTCCGCTACTGTGCTCTGATCCGTACTCCCGCACCATCGAATTTTCATCCAGCGGCTGTGACACATTTCATCCCGGTCATCAATCCTCAGCTGGAGTACTTATGTACTACAGGTAGTACCCGTCGGTGTGGCCATCTACGCCTCGTAACGCCCCGACGCCCAGCTGTGGCACCCTCGCCACGGCCACGCCACCACCGGCCGGTTCATCTCGAACGAGTGAGCCGCGAACCACGCCACCACCATGAGAATGACATGTGGGCCAGTCGCATTTAAGGTCCGCATGTAATTGACTCATAGGCCGGGCACTAAGCCACTGAAGTTTGGTCCCGTGGGCCCCGAGAGGGAAATGTAACTCCCGCGGCAGGCCTTGTGGTGCTCCCGCAGTACGAGCTCGTGCCAAAACTGGAATTTGTTTCTTACTACTACCAACTAGTACTAGTAAGGTACACATGCATTGCACGCATGAGATTCTGGTGGTTTGTGCATTATGCTTCTACATGTGGAGCTTTCTGGATTCTAACATGTGGCAAAATCTGGTGGAATGTAAGGTTAGGCAAGTTTGATTAACTTAGGTGAGTGTTTGGTTCAAGCTGAAGGAAATATGCCCTAGAGGCAATAATAAAGTTATTATTTATTTCCTTATATCATGATAAATGTTTATTATTCATGCTAGAATTGTATTAACTGGAAACATAATACATGTGTGAATACATAGACAAACAGAGTGTCACTAGTATGCCTCTACTTGACTAGCTCGTTGATCAAAGATGGTTATGTTTCCTAGCCATAGACATGAGTTGTCATTTGATTAACGGGATCACATCATTAGGAGAATGATGTGATTGACTTGACCCATTCCGTTAGCTTAGCACTCGATCGTTTAGTATGTTGCTATTGCTTTCTTCATGACTTATACATGTTCCTATGACTATGAGATTATGCAACTCCCGTTTACCGGAGGAACACTTTGTGTGCTACCAAACGTCACAACGTAACTGGGTGATTATAAAGGTGCTCTACAGGTGTCTCCAAAGGTACTTGTTGGGTTGGCGTATTTCGAGATTAGGATTTGTCACTCCGATTGTCGGAGAGGTATCTCTGGGCCCACTCGGTAATACACATCACTATAAGCCTTGCAAGCATTGTAACTAATGAGTTAGTTGCGGGATGATGTATTACGGAACGAGTAAAGAGACTTGCCGGTAACGAGATTGAACTAGGTATCGAGATACCGACGATCGAATCTCGGGCAAGTAACATACCGATGACAAAGGGAACAACGTATGTTGTTATGCGGTCTGACCGATAAAGATCTTCGTAGAATATGTGGGAGCCAATATGAGCATCCAGGTTCCGCTATTGGTTATTGACCGGAGAGGTGTCTCGGTCATGTCTACATAGTTCTCGAACCCGTAGGGTCCGCACGCTTAACGTTACGATGACAGTTATATTATGAGTTTATATGTTTTGATGTACCGAAGGTTGTTCGGAGTCCCGGATGTGATCACGGACATGACGAGGAGTCTCGAAATGGTCGAGACATAAAGATTGATATATTGGAAGCCTATGTTTGGACATCGGAAGTGTTCCGGGTGAAATCGGGATTTTTCCGGAGTACCGGGAGGTTACCGGAACCCCCCGGTAACTTAATGGGCCTTAGTGGGCCTAGGTGGAAGAGAGGAGAGGAGGCCAGGGCAGGGCCGCGCGCCCCTCCCCCTCCCCAGTCCGATATAGGACAAGGAGAAGGGGGCGGCGCCCCCCTTCCTTCCTCCCCTCCACCTCTTCCCCTTTCTTCTCCTGTCCAACATGGAAAAGGGGAGTCCTACTCCCGGTAGAGTAGGACTCCTCCTGGCGCGCCTCTCCTCTAGGCCGGCCGAACCCCCTTGCTCCTTTATATACGGGGGCAGGGGGGCACCTCTAGACCACACAATTGATCATTGATCTCTTAGCCGTGTGCGGTGCCCCCTCCACCATATTACACCTCGATAATATCGTAGCGGTGCTTAGGCGAAGCCCTGCGTCGGTAGAACATCAACATTGTCACCCGCCGTCGTGCTGACGAAACTCTCCCTCACAACTAGGCTGGATCGGAGTTCGGGGATGTCATCGAGCTGAACGTGTGCTGAACTCGGAGGTGCCGTGCGTTCGGTACTTGATCGGTCGGATCGTGAAGACGTACGACTACATCAACCGCGTTGTGTTAACGCTTCCGCTTTCGGTCTACGAGGGTACGTGGACAACACTCTCCCCTCTCGTTGCTATGCATCACCATGATCTTGCGTGTGCGTAGGAATTTTTTTGAAATTACTACGTTCCCCAACAGTGGCATCCGAGCCTGGTTTTATGCGTTGATGTTATATGCACGAGTAGAACACAAGTGAGTTGTGGGCGATATAAGTCATACTGCTTACCAGCATGTCATACTTTGGTTCAGCGGTATTGTGAGATGAAGCGGCCCGGACCGACATTACGCGTACGCTTACGCGAGACTGGTTTCACCGTTGCGAGCACTCGTTGCTTAAAGGTGACTGGCGGGTGTCTGTCTCTCTCACTTTAGTTGAACCGAGTGTGGCTACGCCCGGTCCTTGCGAAGGTTAAAACAGCACCAACTTGACAAACTATCGTTGTGGTTTTGATGCGTAGGTAAGAACGGTTCTTGCTAAGCCCGTAGCAGCCACGTAAAACTTGCAACAACAAAGTAGAGGACGTCTAACTTGTTTTTGCAGGGCATGTTGTGATGTGATATGGTCAAGACATGATGCTATATTTTATTGTATGAGATGATCATGTTTTGTAACCGAGTTATCGGCAACTGGCAGGAGCCATATGGTTGTCGCTTTATTGTATGCAATGCAATCGCCATGTAATTGTTTTACTTTATCACTAAGCGGTAGCGATAGTCGTAGAAGCAATAGTTGGCGAGACGACAACGATGCTACGATGGAGATCAAGGTGTCGCGCCGGTGACGATGGTGATCATGACGGTGCTTCGGAGATGGAGATCACAAGCACAAGATGATGATGGCCATATCATATCACTTATATTGATTGCATGTGATGTTTATCTTTTATGCATCTTATCTTGCTTTGATTGACGGTAGCATTATAAGATGATCTCTCACTAAATTTCAAGATAAAAGTGTTCTCCCTGAGTATGCACCGTTGCGAAAGTTCTTCGTGCTGAGACACCACGTGATGATCGGGTGTGATAGGCTCTACGTTCAAATACAACGGGTGCAAAACAGTTGCACACGCGGAATACTCAGGTTAAACTTGACGAGCCTAGCATATGCAGATATGGCCTCGGAACACTGAGACCGAAAGGTCGAGCGTGAATCATATAGTAGATATGATCAACATAGTGATGTTCACCATTGAAACTACTCCATCTCACGTGATGATCGGACATGGTTTAGTTGATTTGGATCACGTAATCACTTAGATGATTAGAGGGATGTCTATCTAAGTGGGAGTTCTTAAGTAATATGATTAATAGAACTTAAATTTATCATGAACTTAGTACCTGATAGTATCTTGCTTGTCTATGTTAATTGTAGATAGATGGCCCGTGCTGTTGTTCCGTTGAATTTTAATGCGTTCCTTGAGAAAGCAAAGTTGAAAGATGATGGTAGCAATTACACGGACTGGGTCCGTAACTTGAGGATTATCCTCATTGCTGCACAGAAGAATTACGTCCTGGAAGCACCGCTGGGTGCCAGGCCTGCTGCAAGAGCAACACCAGAAGTTATGAACGTCTGGCAGAGCAAAGCTGATGACTACTCGATAGTTCAGTGTGCCATGCTTTACGGCTTAGAACCGGGTCTTCAACGACGTTTTGAACGTCATGGAGCATATGAGATGTTCCAGGAGTTGAAGTTAATATTTCAAGCAAATGCCCGGATTGAGAGATATGAAGTCTCCAATAAGTTCTACAGCTGCAAGATGGAAGAGAATAGTTCTGTCAGTGAGCATATACTCAAAATGTCTGGGTATAATAATCACTTGATTCAACTGGGAGTTAATCTTCCGGATGATAGCGTCATTGACAGAATTCTTCAATCACTGCCACCAAGCTACAAGAGCTTCGTGATGAACTATAACATGCAAGGGATGAATAAGACAATTCCCGAGCTCTTCGCAATGCTAAAGGCAGCGGAGGTAGAAATCAAAAAGGAGCATCAAGTGTTGATGGTCAATAAGACCACTAGTTTCAAGAAAAAGGGCAAAGGGAAGAAGAAGGGGAACTTCAAGAAGAACAGCAAGCAAGTTGCTGTTCAGGAGAAGAAACCCAAGTCTGGACCTAAGCCTGAGACTGAGTGCTTCTACTGCAAGCAGACTGGTCACTGGAAGCGGAACTGCCCCAAGTATTTGGCGGATAAGAAGGATGGCAAGGTGAACAAAGGTATATGTGATATACATGTTATTGATGTGTACCTTACTAATGCTCGCAGTAGCACCTGGGTATTTGATACTGGTTCTGTTGCTAATATTTGCAACTCGAAACAGGGGCTACGGATTAAGCGAAGATTGGCTAAGGACGAGGTGACGATGCGCGTGGGAAATGGTTCCAAAGTCGATGTGATCGCCGTCGGCACGCTACCTCTACATCTACCTTCGGGATTAGTATTAGACCTAAATAATTGTTATTTGGTGCCAGCGTTGAGCATGAACATTATATCTGGATCTTGTTTGATGCGAGACGGTTATTCATTTAAATCAGAGAATAATGGTTGTTCTATTTATATGAGTAATATCTTTTATGGTCATGCACCCTTGAAGAGTGGTCTATTTTTAATGAATCTCGGTAGTAGTGACACACATATTCATAATGTCGAAGCCAAAAGATGCAGAGTTGATAATGATAGTGCAACTTATTTGTGGCACTGCCGTTTAGGTCATATCGGTGTAAAGCGCATGAAGAAACTCCATAATGATGGACTTTTGGAATCACTTGATTATGAATCACTTGGTACTTGCGAACCGTGTCTCATGGGCAAGATGACTAAAACACCGTTCTCCGGAACTATGGAGAGAGCAACTGATTTGTTGGAAATCATACATACAGATGTATGTGGTCCGATGAATATTGAGGCTCGTGGCGGATATCGTTATTTTCTCACCTTCACAGATGATTTGAGCAGATATGGGTATATCTACTTAATGAAACATAAGTCTGAAACATTTGAAAAGTTCAAAGAATTTCAGAGCGAAGTTGAAAATCATCGTAACAAGAAAATAAAGTTTCTACGATCAGATCGTGGAGGAGAATATTTGAGTTACGAGTTTGGCCTACATTTGAAACAATGCGGAATAGTTTCGCAACTCACGCCACCCGGAACACCACAACGTAATGGTGTGTCCGAACGTCGTAATCGTACTTTACTAGATATGGTGCGATCTATGATGTCTCTTACTGATTTACCGCTATCGTTTTGGGGTTATGCTTTAGAGACGGCTGCATTCACTCTAAATAGGGCACCATCGAAATCCGTTGAGACGACGCCTTATGAACTATGGTTTGGCAAGAAACCAAAGTTGTCGTTTCTTAAAGTTTGGGGTTGCGATGCTTATGTGAAGAAACTTCAACCTGATAAGCTCGAACCTAAATCGGAGAAATGTGTCTTCATAGGATACCCAAAGGAGACTGTTGGGTACACCTTCTATCACAGATCCGAAGGCAAGACATTCGTTGCTAAGAATGGATCCTTTCTAGAGAAGGAGTTTCTCTCGAAAGAAGTGAGTGGGAGGAAAGTAGAACTTGATGAGGTAACTGTACCTGCTCCCTTATTGGAAAGTAGATCATCACAGAAACCAGTTTTTGTGACACCTACACCAATTAGTGAGGAAGTTAATGATAATGATCATGAAACTTCAGATCAAGTTATTACTGAACCTCGTAGGTCAACCAGATTAAGATCCGCACCAGAGTGGTACGGTAATCCTGTTCTGGAGGTTATGTTACTAGACCATGACGAACCTACGAACTATGAAGAAGCGATGGTGAGCCCAGATTCCGCAAAATGGCTTGAGGCCATGAAATCCGAGATGGGATCCATGTATGAGAACAAAGTATGGACTTTGGTTGACTTGCCCGATGATCGGCAAGCCATTGAAAATAAATGGATCTTCAAGAAGAAGACTGACGCTGACGGTAATGTTACTGTCTATAAAGCTCGACTTGTTGCAAAGGTTTTCGACAAGTTCAAGGGATTGACTACGATGAGACCTTCTCACCCGTAGCGATGCTTAAGTCTGTCCGAATCATGTTAGCAATTGCCGCATTTTATGATTATGAAATTTGGCAAATGGATGTCAAAACTGCATTCCTGACTGGATTTCTGGAAGAACAGTTGTATATGATGCAACCAGAAGCTTTTGTCGATCCAAAGGGATCTAACAAAGTGTGCAAGCTCCAGCGATCCATTTATGGACTGGTGCAAGCCTCTCGGAGTTGGAATAAACGCTTTGATAGTGTGATCAAAGCATTTGGTTTTATACAGACTTTTGGAGAAGCCTGTATTTACAAGAAAGTGAGTGGGAGCTCAGTAGCATTTCTGATATTATATGTGGATGACATATTGCTGAATGGAAATGATATAGAATTTCTGCATAGCATAAAGGGATACTTGAATAAGAGTTTTTCAATGAAAGACCTCGGTGAAGCTGCATATATATTGGGCATCAAGATCTATAGAGATAGATCAAGACGCTTAATTGGACTTTCACAAAGCACATACCTTGACAAAGTTTTGAAGAAGTTCAAAATGGATCAAGCAAAGAAAGGGTTCTTGCCTGTATTACAAGGTGTGAGATTGAGTAAGACTCAATGCCCGACCACTGCAGAAGATAGAGAGAAGATGAAAGATGTTCCCTATGCTTCAGCCATAGGCTCTATCATGTATGCAATGTTGTGTACCAGACCTGATGTGTGCCTTGCTATAAGTTTAGCAGGGAGGTACCAAAGTAATCCAAGAGTGGATCACTGGACAACGGTCAAGAACATCCTGAAATACCTGAAAAGGACTAAGGATATGTTTCTCGTTTATGGAGGTGACAAAGAGCTCATCGTAAATGGTTACGTTGATGCAAGCTTTGACAGTGATCCGGACGATTCTAAATCGCAAACCGGATACGTGTTTACATTGAACGGTGGAGCTGTCAGTTGGTGCAGTTCTAAGCAAAGTGTCGTGGCGGGATCTACGTGTGAAGCGGAGTACATAGCTGCTTTGGAAGCAACAAATGAAGGAGTCTAGATGAAGGAGTTCATATCCGATCTAGGTCTTATACCTAGTGCATCGGGACCAATGAAAATCTTTTGTGACAATACTGGTGCAATTGCCTTAGCAAAGGAATCCAGATTTCACAAAAGAACCAAGCACATCAAAAGACGCTTCAATTCCATCCGGGATTTAGTCCAGGTGGGAGACATAGAAATTTCCAAGATACATACGGATCTGAATGTTGCAGGCCCGTTGACTAAGCCTCTTCCACGAGCAAAACATGATCAGCACCAAGACTCCATGGGTGTAAGAATCATTACTGTGTAATCTAGATTATTGACTCTAGTGCAAGTGGGAGACTGAAGGAAATATGCCCTAGAGGCAATAATAAAGTTATTATTTATTTCCTTATATCATGATAAATGTTTATTATTCATGCTAGAATTGTATTAACCGGAAACATAATACATGTGTGAATGCATAGACAAATAGTGTCACTAGTAGTCCTCTACTTGACTAGCTCGTTGATCAAAGATGGTTATGTTTCCTAGCCATAAACATGAGTTGTCATTTGATTAACGGGATCACATCATTAGGAGAATGATGTGATTGACTTGACCCATTCCGTTAGCTTAGCACTCGATCGTTTAGTATGTTGCTATTGCTTTCTTCATGACTTATACATGTTCCTATGACTATGAGATTATGCAACTCCCGTTTACCGGAGGAACACTTTGTGTGCTACCAAACGTCACAACGTAACTGGGTGATTATAAAGGTGCTCTATAGGTGTCTCCAAAGGTACTTGTTGGGTTGGCGTATTTCGAGATTAGGATTTGTCACTCCGATTGTCGGAGAGGTATCTCTGGGCCCACTCAGTAATACACATCACTATAAGCCTTGCAAGCATTGTAACTAATGAGTTAGTTGCAGGATGATGTATTACGGAACGAGTAAAGAGACTTGCCGGTAACGAGATTGAACTAGGTATCGAGATACCGACGATCGAATCTCGGGCAAGTAACATACCGATGACAAAGGGAACAACGTATGTTGTTATGCGGTCTGACCGATAAAGATCTTCGTAGAATATGTGGGAACCAATATGAGCATCCAGGTTCCGCTATTGGTTATTGACCGGAGAGGTGTCTCGGTCATATCTACATAGTTCTCGAACCCGTAGGGTCCGCACGCTTAATGTTACGATGACAGTTATATTATGAGTTTATATGTTTTTATGTACCGAAGGTTGTTCGGAGTCCCGGATGTGATCACGGACATGACGAGGAGTCTCTAAATGGTCGAGACATAAAGATTGATATATTGGAAGCCTATGTTTAGACATCGGAAGTGTTCCGGGTGAAATAGAGATTTTTCCGGAGTACCGGGAGGTTATCGGAACCCCCCGGTAACTTAATGGGCCTTAGTGGGCCTAGGTGGAAGAGAGGAGAGGAGGCCAGGGCAGGGCCGCGCGCCCCTCCCCCCCCCAGTCCGAATAGGACAAGGAGAAGGGGGGGGCGCCCCCCTTCCTTCCTCCCCTCCACCTCTTCCCCCTTTCTCTCCTAGTCCAACATGGAAAAGGGGGGAGTCCTACTCCCGGTAGGAGTAGGACTCCTCCTGGCGCGCCTCTCCTCTAGGCCGGCCGAACCCCCCTTGCTCCTTTATATACGGGGGCAGGGGGGCACCTCTAGACACACAATTGATCATTGATCTCTTAGCCGTGTGCGGTGCCCCCCTCCACCATATTACACCTCGATAATATCGTAGCGGTGCTTAGGCGAAGCCCTGCGTCGGTAGAACATCAACATTGTCACCATGCCGTCGTGCTGACGAAACTCTCCCTCAACACTCGGCTGGATCGGAGTTCGAGGGACGTCATCGAGCTGAACGTGTGCTGAACTCGGAAGTGCCGTGCGTTCGGTACTTGATCGGTCGGATCGTGAAGACGTACGACTACATCAACCGCGTTGTGTTAAACGCTTCCGCTGTCGGTCTACAAGGGTACGTGGACAACACTCTCCCCTCTCGTTTCTATGCATCACCATGATCTTGCATGTGCGTAGAATTTTTTTGAAATTACTACGTTCCCCTACACAAGCCACACCTTAGGCAAGCCACACTAAGGCCCCACATGACATACACACAAAAAATGTGGCAAGATTCCCTTAGGCTTGCCAACTTGTGGCTCTCATTTTGAAGAACTAATAACTTTGCCTAAGCTTAGTTGTGGCAAAGTTAGTCATGAATTAAGTTCAACCATGGAGTCTTCTAGATTATACATGTGGCAGAATCTGGTGGATGATATCCAACGGCCGGTAGTGCTTGGATTTGCCATCTTTGTACCGTCGGATTGGCTTCATCCAACGACCAACTTTCAAAGTTTTTCACACACTATATAGGGGGTATAGATATAGATCTGCCGGTCCGTTGCAATGGATCCAAAGTATATCTATTTAGTGGAGTGCACTCTAAACACATTATCTATTTATTTTTCTCTAACCTTCCGTAGCCATTCAACCAAGCCACATAAGCTTCATGGGTGCCCCCCACATCATATTATTCATACTATGTTGATTGAAAAAAAGATAAATCGCCCAAAACAAGATCTTCCCGTTTTTTGTTCCTACGATGTTGTGCCGTGCACGTACCTACTAGTTGTATAGTGGTAGTACTAGTAATATAGTATTAGGAGTACAAACTTGGTACTAGTAGGAGTAGTACTAGTACGGAATGCTCCTACTCTATCAACGAGCCCCGTCTGACACCAAATTTCTTGGCTTCCGTGCTACAACTAGATCTTCCCCTCGTTTCTGTTTTCCAACCCGGTGGCGGGCAGGGTGTCGGTTTGCTCAACGGAGGTCCCACATGAAAGTGAAAATTCTAGGCAACACGCCTTCCCTAAGCTATGTGTCGTGCCGGATGGGCCGTGTTGTACTCCCGATTCCCGGGCGTGTGGGGGTGCGACGCGAACGCGGCAGGCCTTTTCCTTTTACCAGCAATGTGCCCGTGCATTGCGACGGATCCAAAGTAGTATAATAGTAGTATTTGTTCACAAACTTGAAAGAAATCACTATTGTTTTGATATACTCCTAATATATTACTCCCTCCGTACCTAAATATTTGTCTTTTTGAGATTTCAAATGGACTATCACATACGGATTATATAGACATATTCTAGTGTTTCTAGCAAGATGCCCGCGCGTTGCACGAAGTTGGTGGAAAAGGTAAGCACAACTTATAAATTGACGGATGGAGTACTAGTTACAGTGATGCATATAATTAAGGAAAGGGATCGCACATGTCGGTATTGACTGGAACGAGAATGCAACAGCACAATAAGAATTAAGGCCACGATGATGTGATCGTAGTGGTGGTTACAGAAGGCAAGAAGAAAGATGGATCCACGAACGTACGACCTCCTCCTCCTCAACTTAGTGCGCCGGGCCACCGACCGGCGGCTAAGGAGCGGCGGCTTTTGTGGCGAGGTCGAGGTGCTTCTCAGCAAAGGCATCCAAGGCTTCCAGCCAGTTGAGGAAGGCCAACGTCGTAGCGTCCTCACTGGCCTTGTAGATACCTATGTACACGATTTGCTCGTACACATGGATGTGTAGGTCGATGAATTCATGCAGGGCGAGGCGCCTCGCGGCGAGCGCGACCTCCAGGTGGACATTCTTCATGGCGTCGGCGGGCAGTCGCAGGGCCACCAGTGCTTGAAAGAGGTTCCGGCCATGGAGGCCGATTACGGTGGCAGGCAATGAGGAGCCTGGGCGCGCGGGCTGGAGGAGTACGGCGATGTCGTCCGCGAGCTTCTTGAGGATGGTGAACTTGTTGCTGGTGGCAAAGATCATCTGGTCCAACTGAGAGTCGTAGTTGGCGTCGACGGCAGCCATCCACCAGCCGGTCTCCAACACCGTCTGGAGACGATCCTCGGCGCCATGCCGCAGGCCGGTGTCGTGGACCATCTGGCGCAGCTGCTGGCCGCTCACGCGCATCGCCGCCATGGGTCTGGAGTGAGCTCTTTTGCGCTTAGTGTAGGTGCTTAGGCAAATGCTTAGGTGCGTACGATGTGGTAGATGCATTGGAATGGAGGGGCGCCTTTATATGAGGGCAATGAGGACAAACTGCGTTGCATTCACATCATGCAGCCTCTTTTCCCGGACCTCCTCCCATTACTTCCCTCATGCATTAATTGAAGGAGGATGCATTGGCCGTTTAACATATCGGGAACCGCTACTCCCTCCCTCGTCTGCATTAAAGCTGTATCGGGAACTGCGCCGCCCGCTGTCAAATCGAATACTCCCTCCGTCTAGGTGAGTATTAAGTCATCTTACAAAAACCAAATAGTAAACACATAGGCGTGGTGCATTAACTCTCACGTTGTTTCTTATTTTTTGACATAAATAGAGGAATCAACCAAGAAGAGATGTGGGGCTTGTATGCTTTTAATGACTTGAGACTATCAAACATGACATGCAGTGGTCAGTTCGTTGCACAAGAACAAATACAACCCATGTCAGCACACACGCATCTTATATAGCATCACATCCAATGGCTATAAAAGATGAATGAGACCAAATTATATCTCATCTAGATGAGTTCTAGCAAAACTGTATTAATAATACTTAGTACTCCTGCGCCATGTATCATATATTAGTATCATGTAGTACTTTATTTATTGCCATGTATGACACATAGTACTCAACTCTCTCTCTTTCTTCATTTAATTCTCTGACACCTCATCAAAATTGCTAAGGCTAGTACCATTACAACCAGCCTTAGCAAATACTAAACATTAAGTTCTCTCGTTTTCCTCTCCACCTTGGTCACCTAGACGGAGGGAGTATACCGCGCGGGCTTTTCCTGTGCGGTAGGCGGGGCAGTTCCGCCTAGTCGGTTGGACAGAGACGCGAGAAGCGAGGGAGTAGGCTGCTGCAAATGTAGGGTTGTGTGATTTGACAGCGAGTTACTGCTGGACAGGTGGGGCCCCATGATTTGACTTGCCATTATCATTTTAACTGCGGCGCTACAACCGGCGTGAGTCTCCCGATTCCTGACCACCTCCATACAGGTGCCTCTCCCAATGCTCCACCATGTAGTAGAGGCTGGCTCTTGCATGAGAGCCCACTTCTCCACTTTTTCCTTGCCTCTCTTTCCTCCACATATGCAAAAATGCCATGTAAAGCGCACTATTGTACTTACTTGCTCCTACAGGTGCTTAATCTTGCCACATAGGCATAAAGTCTGATGTGGCAAGTTAATCAAGAAGAGAGAGACTAGCTTGGTAACCCAAGGAAGAAACGGTGCTAAGCGCGTGTACCTAGGTGAAAAGACAATTTTGAGTCTGTAGCTAATTAAATGAAGCAAACTTAGCAACACCATTTCATTGGAAGAGGTCACTCCTTGGCAAATGCAATAAATACTAGTACTCCCTGTGTCCCATAATATAAGAACGTTTTTGGCACTACACTAGTGTCAAAAATGTTCTTATATTATGGGACGGAGGGAGTACGTAGAAAGAGATAGAGAGAAGTAAAAAAATACACTTATAGCCAACCTTATAGCCAAAACCTTGTTGTAGTATGAGTGACTAAGTGATGACTATGTATGACATGCCAACATCAGATAGCCTAACGCACCGTGTTAAATCTCCAAGGGTGCGACCGCACGAGCGACGCGACGGTCGTGGTAGGCGCGACCACGATACGGGCTGCTGGCAGCCCTTGGATCTGAGATCAAATGGTCGCATGCTAAGTTGTTGAAAATTTGCAGAATAACCCTCCAGGATAGGATATTCACCCATAGGTCTAGAATCATGCCATGCAACCGTTCGATCTCAGATCCATGGGCTCTCTGAAGCCCGTATCATGGGAGAATGGAAAGCCACTACCCTGCCGTTCGCACGCTGGCAATTCGCTCCTACTCGTCCCCGCACGTCCTTCAATACTACTGCGGTTCGCTCCTAGTCGTCCCGTCCATTCACATTACGGCAGTTCCACTAATCCTAACCCTCCTCCCAAATCCATGGCGTCCCAAATCTCCCCGATTGGCGGTGAGTACAAGGTTAGAACCATCACCGGCGATGAGTTTGACGTCATCTACACCCGTTCTTCCGCGATGGAGAAAGGATGCCTTTCTCGCTTCAGACGCATGTTCGAAGACTTAGATGATGAGTGGGTCGCTGGGCTAGATGTTGAGTACACCACAGTCCTGGGACGAGAGAAGGATCTAAAGGACGAAGAGAGGAAGAAGCCCGCCGTGATCCAGGTTTGCATGCATGACTTATGCTTGGTCTACCACATATGCCATCCCGACGTTGAGTGCCAGGATTTTAAGGACATCCTCGAGAGCAACCTAGTCAAATTCCTTACTGTAGACTTTGGTAACGACAAAGAAGTCCTGCGTCAGATAGGCCTCGTTGTAGGCAACACCTTCGACCTCCAGAAGAATCGGCTGGTGTCCTCTCGTCAGCCTTCAATGCTGACCCTGGCAGGAGCCATGGTTCATCCTTCGTACGGTAAACTGGAGAAACCTCCATACACGTTTCATCGTCATGCATGGCAGCGGAATGTACTAGATATAGACCACATCCAATACGCTGCAATGGATGGCTACCTTTGCTTCAATATCTACAAGGGTTGGATGAAGAGCAACAGCCAAGTGTGCGGCTCAAGCAAAGAAGTATCGGCCAAGAGGAAGAAGGACAAGGACGAAGTCGAGGACGTGGAAGAGGACTCCGAGTAAGGTGGCAGTGTCGTTGCTCATGGTGGTTCTAATGCAGTGTCTACCGGAATAGTTTCAAAGTTTAATTTCAGGTGTGCTTAATTTAGTTTGAGGGGTGTGTTGTGCTGATCCCCCAGCAGAACTATGTTATGTTTCTTCTTGTTACTTTAACTCTTCAGTACGTACATACTAGTATTTCTTACATTTCATCTTTTAGTTGGTATAGTACTACCACTCGTTTCTTCACATTATATACGTACAATATATATGGCCAACATCATATAGCCAGCAGTTTAGTTGTCAAAGAATTTCAGGGTGCTTAGTTTTTTCAAAGAATTCCAGGGTGCTTAATTTTATTTGAGGGGTGGGTTGTGCACTTGTGCTGGACACCATTATTGTGACAAGCCTTTTTAATAGTACTATATGCATAATTTGGCGACGAGCGCTCTCTATATGTACCACCTTTTTTTTAATTTCAAGTTTTGCTCCATGGCGCAATCCATCGATACTACTACTGTACAAAAGTGGAGTATATACATTTTTTAAAAGGCTAGAGGACGGGGCAGTCTAGCTCGGTCGGTTTCACGAGAGGCGAGGGCCTTTGTGATTTGACGGCTCATTACTGCTGTCAAATCGAATAGTACTGCGCCGCCCGCTGCACGCCCGGCGCCTCCATTAAACCCCTCCGTTAAACCCGCATGCAAACCGAGAATCCTACTCCTGCCACACGTCCGTTCATGAGCGGGCCAGAATTAAACGCAACACCGGCCGAGCTCTTCCTGTCCGCCCTCAGTTTAAACGAGGCCAGACGCCGGCCAAGCTCCTACCGTCCGCCCTCTATTTACACGAGGCCAGACAGACAGCGGGCAAGAATCGCACCCCTCCGCCGCTCCCCCATCTCCTCCTTCACCATTTTCTCCACTCTTCCGATGGCTTCCGATGAGCCGTTCTCCGGCATATTACCCGGCTGGGTGGCCCGCCGAGCCCTCCGGATACGGGCGAGGCCGCTCGGTGCTTCACAAACCTCGCTTGTCCCGACGGAGCCAGTTGCCGCCCCAAGCAGGCGCGTGGTTCAGCAACTCGCCGCTCCAGTTCAGATCGATGAGGAGTGGCGAGTTGCTCCACGCCGGCACGGCGGCTGGCACGGCGGTACGGGCGCTGTCGCTGCCGCGTCGTACCGCGCCACCAGTGTCTGCAGTGGCCGCGCCTCCCGTGCCTGCAGCAGCGCCATGCAGGCAGAGACAGAAGCCGGGTGCGTGGAGAGCAACGAGTCGGTGGCCAGCTTCTTCGTGTCCGCCGCCATCATCGAGGAGAAGTAGAACACGGGAGGCCGCCGCCACTTGGGACCCATGAAGGCCACCGCCGAGGCGACGACCGCGGATTCAGGTGGTTTCTTTGTTGCTTCGTCTCTTCCGAGGACCTTCGTCGACCCTGCAAGTGTCTGACGGACATGAGGAAGACAAAGGGATCCGCGGGCGGCCATTTAGAACTAAAATAAGTCTAGATACATCCATTTCTAGGACAAGTATTTCCGGACGGAGGGAGTATTAATTATACAAGAGAGCCGGATTGGCACCTCTTAGTTCATGTAAATGTAAGGAAATCCATCATGTTTATATGAAGATCCGGATTTTTCATACGAAATCCTTCATGCTTATATGAAATCAGTCCGTGTTTGCACGAATTTCATCTGGTTGGTTAGAGTTGTAAAAATGTATGCCGCTGGCGTTTGATGTCGTCCTCCGCTTAAGGAAGCGGGAGGAAATTTGCCGGCTGCCGTTGGAGATGCTCTTTATGCTGGAAATAATGGAGTGACATCCAATCCATTTGAGTTAATTGCCTGTATGATTGTCCCTCTATAAAAAGTTAATTGCATGTACAGTGTACACGTGACTTGCAGGGTGGCTACAGCTTCGTACAGAAAGTTAAAAAGAAACAAGTCCATCCTTAATCTTGTATTCTAAGTACTATGTAGGTTCCACTGTCAGTACAGTAGCGAAAGAAGTATATATTAAATAAGTAGAGTAATATATAATATAAAAATATAAAGTTAAAAGACAGAATTTGAACTCATGTCATCACGTTGCGAGCATCCGGCGCTAACCAGCCTAGCACATTTTTGTTGTAGACCATGCTGGAGATATATCTCCATGTCTACTCTTATATATACTCCATTCGTTCCTAAGTATTTGTCTTTCTCAGATTTCAAATGGACTACCACATACGGATGTGTATGTAGACATATTTTAGAGTGTAGATTCACTCATTTTGCTCCGTATGTCTTTTCAGGAAGGGGTCAGATTTGTCCTTGATTTATTTATGAGGTATCCAGATGGCACTGCACCGCCAAGAAAAGAGGGTAACATCAAAATTATGGACTACTTTTTTGAGTATGTCGGTAAGGTCCGGTCATAGTCACTTGTTGAAATCTCTAAAAAGACAAATACTCCCTCCGTCCGGAAATACTTGTCATCAAAATGGATAAAAGGAAATGTATCTAGACGTATTTTAGTTTTAGATACATCTCTTTTTATCCATTTTGATGACAAGTATTTTCGGACGGAGGGAGTAGAAAACAGAGTTGGTGATGATGGTGTGCGTGCCATCCTGCAATATAGGTCGTCGGATTTATATCCAACGGATAGGAAAGGAACTATGGCAATTTTGCAAAAATATACCCACACGTCTCTCCACGTTCGCAAATAAGTCCTTCCCTCGTTCAACCTTTTTCTCTCACAAGATAAACTACTCATACAAATGCATCTTGATGTTCCGTGCAACGCACGGGCAGCTAGCTAATTTCTTTTAAAATAGTTGCTGCGATAATTGGGTTGAAGTGATATATTTTATGTCTGCCCCGAATGATTTCAGATTCACTAGTAGTAACAAAGAAAAGGTTGCCTTGTTAATTAACAGAAAACAGGGTGAAAACTATCACATGAGGCCGGTAAAAACAAGGCACACTGGGTTCAGCGTCATCGTTACTACAGCTGCGCGCGCGCGAGAAGTCTACATATCGAGGGGGCTACCGAGCGAGGCACCGAGACACAATGTTTGAGAGAGAAACCAATTGACAGATTATGATCAGATCGAGTTGTCACCCTTCTGTTGTCATTGTTGGGGGGGAGGGAGAGAAAGACGTATCGAGAGTGTGCGCGGTAGGCACAGAGGCACAACTAGCGAGTGTGTGTGTTTGTGTGTGTTTGAAAGAGGAGTAGATAGATTATTATCAAGATCGATGTGCCACCCTACTCCTTCGGTGCCGAGTAGTGTGCGTGTGTGTATGTTTGAGAGAGAAGCCAGTCGATAGATTAGTATCAAGATCGAGGTGTCACCCTACTCCTTCGGTGTTGGGAAGTGTGGGTGTGTGTATGGGGGGGCAGTGACACTCACATATCTCTACTCTTATAAAAACAGAGTTGGTGATGGTGGTGTTCCTGCCATCCTGCAATATAGGCCATCCGATTTATATCCGACGGACATGAAGGAAACTATGGCAATTTTGCAAAAAGATACCCACACCCCTCTCCGCATTTGCAAATAAGGCATTCCCTCATTCATCCTTTTCTCCCACAAGATAAACTTCTCATACAAATGCATATTGATGTTCCGTGCAACGCATGGGCATCTTGCTAGTAGGGAGAAGGAGTTTGTGTGACACATATCTAGCTATATTAAGGGATAGGTAGATAGCATATGTGTGAGAGACATTATTATACTTTGAGACATTAGTGGTTGTGGGTGGGCGGAATTAAAGGGGTGGGCGCGTTAGACATAGAGAGCGTGTGTGTTTCTGTGTGAGAGACTTGTAGGACGGGGTAGAAAGATGAATTTAACCCTGACGGAGGGAGAGAAATACATGAAGTGCGCGTGTGTGATTCCGATTCCCACAGGGAAATGAGATATATATGCGTGTGAGAGAGATTGCACAATTCATTCACGTATCACTATCTAGCGATCGTGGACGTGCATCGCTTGAACATAAGTCAATATCTACTTCGTATCGTGGCCAAAGGTACAATATCGATTCAACACTATAAAGATTGGACACTCACATATCACATTTTTTTCTATTTAAATAAACCTTTTCAGTTGTGCATGCCAAAGTTACAGTGATGTTTCTTCAAACAACCAATGTAGCTATCATATATATGCACCATTGTTACTCTTGCATTCAAATTCATTAGTCTTGGGTGATTTAAGTTTCTATTTTGAAGTAATATATGTAATATTCATATATGAATTCAACGGGTACGCAATTTATGAAATGGAGGCTATGTAATCATATGAGGTAACACTTTTAAGTAGCTAACTACAATATCCATTTCTTTTTGTGCGCCTCTACACTAACACGTCAATGCATTATGTTTAAAGTAAATAACCAATGGCACTAAATTATCTATTTACACGAGAAATACATAGGCTGAGCGTTTGATCCCTTTTTTGTGAACGCGCCACTACACCCGTACGATTGGCCGCGCCCGTGTGAACGTCCAAGTTATCGGCGCATCATCCCGAGTTATTGTCTTTTTTCTGGGGTGGACTTCACACCAGTTATTAACTGCTGACGTGTGCCCCGTGTACACAGTCTATCATGACCTTCCCACTAGCACGGTCCAAAATTAGTTGAAACTGGATACGAACGATCCCGCGGGCGGCAAAATCTCCCGCCTCCTTCTAAAATTTCCGCCACCTTAGTCTTTAGCATGCGAAATCCCCCTTTTGTCCTTGGTGCACGGAGACCAACAGTTACAATACCACCCTCATCTACATGATAGGTCGGGGCTGCTTTGGTAAATTCTGGTTCCCCCACTACACGGCACCCCCATTTCCTCTCCCCCTCCCGCAAAAACGACTAACTCCACAGCACCAGAGCATCTTACATCACGCCGTCCGTACTCATCGCCCTTTCTCCCCTCCCCTCTCGAAACCCTAGACTACTCATCCACCGGCATACCATAGCCCATTCAGTGCCAGCGGCGTCCACCTCGCCGGATCTGCTTCTGCGGCCGCATCTACCCCTCC